>NW_003546259.1:462616-513409 GCF_000090795.2 Amphimedon queenslandica | reverse complement strand
TATGTTGGAATGTCATTGTAAGTGGTTGGAGTACCAGCCATAGCGTAAAAATTATGAAAAGCTTTGCTATATGAAAAATTTTTAGCTCACTGTTGGTTGGTCCAACTCTTGCTCAATTGTCTCCATATCATCTCTAATGCTGTCTGCAGAGTCCAATGTACCATGAGATGTAGTAATTTCAGACAATAGCTATTACATGATATACTACTTAAAATAATGAATTTTATCAATTACTCTTGCTCTTTCCCTAATAATGACAGCAGTTGAATGCCTTTTTGGCTTTGATACAGTATTTGGCCTCATAAATATGGTTGGTGTTGCCTCCGGTTTAAGCAATATCTTTGCTTTTACTCCCATTTTTTCTAAACAAACTAATTGTTAAAATGTTCATGCTTTACATAAAAAAGTACCTGATATAAGTGATCTTGGCTTGAAACAGTCCTCTGTAAAGTGATCACTGCACACACAAGAATAGTCACTTGGGCCTTTCCAACATGCTCTTGTCTTCTGTACTTCTTTTATCCATTTATTTCTGATCTGCTTGTCTTTGGAGAAGCTAAACAAGCTCACTCCACTCTTATGAGTATTAGTACACCCAGCTGCCACACAATTCCTTCCCATTGCTCAAGCAGACATGTAAACATGAGTACCCCCAAGTGCGTCATCGCTTGACCATGCCCACCACAGGAAGTAAATGTTGAGAAGCCAAAAAGTGCAAACTTTGTGCAACTTTCTTGCAGGTTTTTTAACATTTCTCAAAAAAATTTTTTTGCAAGTAATGAAACATCAAAAAAGTGAAATATGATTTTTAATAATTTTTGATATTTTCATGGCACTTACCCTATAAGCAATATTTATAGGGTGCTTCTAATTTTGCTGCAAATTTGGACCATGCACATTTACTTTTCATTAAAATACCAGCAAAAAAGCCCAGAACTGACTTCAATCAATGTGTGATAAAGTGTACTCAAGAAAATTGAACAGAAAAATACAATGCTGGTTAATAGCTGCATGCCCTTCATCCAGTAACTCACTGACAATTTAGTTAAAGGTTTTCGGTTTATCATCAATATCACAGACAAAAGCGTGATAACGAGGATTATAGCTCTAATAAATTAGTCTAAGTGGTACAGTATGTCCTTCAGACTAAAATTACACAACTTGTATGGTTTGGGATACTCCTTACACTTTGTGCTTTTAATACACTTAAATGCCAATGACAGTGTTGAAGTTCCAGCATCTTCTGGATCAGAATCAACAGCAAACAAGTCACCCAAAGTTAACACTGACATTAAATTGTCATCACTCACAGGTGCTATTTCTGGTACCAAACAATTCCATTTTCATATCACACACAGTCTCTAATGACCCACTTAAAAGCCCTTATGTCAATTGCTTGTGCAAATTGAGATATCTGTATCACATAAATATACGATAAACTTTAGCCAATGGTTTATATAAAATGCATGTATTATACTTACCTTAACGTAATGGCTTTTTAAAACTTTAGATAGCACTCTATCTCTAATATCATGACTTTTACAAAGAAATAATGTTTGTATTTCACTGCTTTGTCTTCGGCAATACAAATCACATTTTGCCTGAGTTTTTCAGTGATTACATTAAAACTAGGTATAGTATTACAAAAACTTTGACCAATCCTATGGTGCTGACAATTTCATCACAATAGCTGCTTGAGCTGGAAATGCAAAGTGGACTGCTAGTACCTTCACTGTCAGATAGGCAGTGAACTCTGAGCACTCTGGGTATTCTGATTTCAAGTAGAGGCACTATTTTCTCCACAATTGATCAAGTGGTGCTAAGGAATGTAGGTTATGCATTGTAACTATTACAAAACAGTAAACCATGTCCCCTTGTGTTTGTTTTAGTAAAAGGTGGTCACGCCCACTATGACAAGCTAGATATACTCTTTAACAGTAAACAAATGTGTCTAAATGCTTGCTGAGTGTGTCATCTCCTAAAATATTGTCTAACCAAAGTAATCACTGAGGCCTGTTTCTTTACTGTACCGATCTCTCTTGAATGTAAAGCCTTCAAAACAGCATCAAAACTACTTCTAACATTGGCCAAATATGAATATTGATTTGCACCATCACTTCTCTTCTGTCCAGTGTAATGCGGAATGCCACAACACAATCCCTTCAGACACTCAACTGTAAGTTTCCACTTTGTGTCCTCACCTCCAAAAAATGGTGCTTACCACCGATTGACCTCTATGAGTAATGAAGTCTAGTTCAGGAAGATATTCAGAATCAGAAGCGAGCATCGTACTATCTAGCTCCATTTGTGCCACACTATCATGGCCGACTTAGTATTTTTCTTTGTTGTCCTCCGCACCGCTTTATTATTTTGCTAAAAATTATTTTTTTCCGTAGTAATATTGAAAAACCTATCACAAAAATGCTGCTGCTCTTTTAAGTGGAGTGAGCGTCATCAAAAGTAGTCTGCACTGGTATTGCTTCATGTTCTGAGTACTATGAAGCTTCATATACCTCTAGTGCTTGGGGAAATATTTCAACCTCCATTGCTCCTGCCAATGCATCCTTATCATATACTGAAGTCCTTGGCATTCTGCAATCTCAAATCTTCTGTGACTGCACTTGTAAACTGAGCATGTGTAGTAAATTAAAGCTTTAAATAGTTATTTCAAAAGTCATATTTTGTCATAAATTGGTTATAACACATCTCTTAGTCAATGTACTATTTTGAGCACTTCAGCTGTGCCCGTGGGCTCAAAATAGTATATTGCCCTCCATATTAGCAAGAGTACATAATACCTAAGGAGAGTATCGAACGGCCCATGAGGGCATAATTGCTAAATGTCACAATCCACATACTCCAGTGTACTTCATCAATGAATACAATTATCGCATAGACATTGAGTTGCCGTTGTCATGAGTCGGCAAGTTTTTTGGACACAAGCTCCTAGATACTAGCAAGACTGCCTTTGTTGTTCATCTTTCCAGCCTTCTTTTGAGTTCCTTTCATGTATTGAAAGAGATTGCCAAGTTTTTTAAAGCTAAGGGCTATATAATGTTGCAGCATGGTTGATCACGTGAGATGGTATGTATACAGGAGTGTGCAGATTGTGACTTTGAGCAAATACGCCCTCATGCAGGAGTCTACTGTAGGGCTGTTGGATACTCCCTTCACAGAGGCGTATTTAGGGGGGGCTGAGGGGGCTTGGGCACCCCCCTCAGGGCTGGGCTCAGAAAAAATTACTGAAGTCCTGGACTCTTGCATCACTACCAAGCCTCTTAACAAAGTTATCTAGCCCCCTGATCATGATTTCAGCAGTTTCCAGTGCTTTAAGGAGCAATCAGAAGTATCAGTAACATAGCAGTACGCTTGAAATGATCTTGGCCCCACCCATAATTGACGAAAATGCAGGAAAAGGCCGTTATACCGCCGTAAAAGTGGGTGTGGTCAAAATCGCGTCGCGCGCCCTCAACACCCCCTTCTTCAATTCCTAGATACGCCCCTGCTTCAGGGCTCTTGATAATAGTATATAGCCATATTAATATCATTGCACAGAGGAGCACCTAACAAATCAACTGAAGAAGGAGGAATCAAAGAAGCATTGAGGAAAACTGAGAACAAAGCATAGGATAGACTAAGAGAATATCTTATAATTTCCAGTTTTCTAAAATTTAGAATTAAATGAATTGACTCAGTTTGATTGCGACAAGTGATGTTATCCAAAACTGAGGAAACTGGGCATGGCACAGTAACATCATCCAAGTAAGCTATGCCAACATTGAGATTATAGTGGAACCAAAAACCAGTGAGGAGTTCAATAAAAGGGCGCCCATTAAATCACTCTGCTGTATGTCCCCAGCTTAATGCAAAACCTACTTTGACCAATAAAGGATCAGGAGTAAAAGCGGATTTATAATGTGACATTAGGCCAGCGTACCGTCAACTTTTAATAAAAAGTGTGGGAGATTTGACCTTCTCACACATGCTTTCCGCTGGACCAGATTCTGTTACAGTATCAACTGTATTGTCAGGACTGGCGTAATATTGTAAATCTGCCTTAAGCTGAGTGAACAAATGAGAAAAATTACATTTGGACATAAGTCCCTAACAGCCTCCAACGTAAAGTCTCGTAAAACACAATTAAAAGCATTGAAAAAATCATAACATCCCCTGTAGGAAGGTCACAATTGAAGTGGCGAGCAGAATGAATGTCAGCCTTGACCCCTCACTTTATCCAATTGGTGGGGTGAAGTACTACTAAACATTACAACTATTAGCATACAACCAGAATTGAGTGCACAGGCAGTTCATAATCCTATATAAAAATTTTCCTCTTACATTAAAGTTTAGTGTCCTGTAAGTATTGAAGTTTAAACAAACAGGAAATGGAGAGTAGCTTCATTTTTATGCTATTCTTATTAGTTCAACTTCTACAAGCAGATTTTAAATGTTGTCTGTTTGATCCTTTAGTAGAAGTCTATCCTTCATATAATTTTAATATTCAGTAAAAATATTCAGTAACAAGGCTGGAAGACAAATGCCTTTACGTTTTTCTATGTTAAGAAGCTTCTGTCACTCATTAACAACATCCACTTAGTAAAATTTTGGCAGGAGCGAAAGCAAATTGTGACAGCCCTTTAAAATGAGCCTTTTCACTATGTATTGCCTATTCACAATGCATTACATAATCACATCAGCTGAGTTTTGTGCCACATTTAGTCCCTTTTGCCATTGATCATATTGCTACCAGCAGCTATATTTTGTGCCATTATTCGTTCCATTTGCAATATATCTTATTTGTACCAACAGCTGAATTTTGGAGCATGTTGTGTTGTTTTGATGTGAAACTATCACTATTCTAAAACATGGTACTATTACTTTGCTAGTGTCAATAGATTTTTAAAAAGTCATATCACACTGTCACTTTCTTTTTTCTTTTGAGTCTACTGCTAATAAACTTTTTGCCTATCGCCTACATGCATGTAAATACTTAATGTTCATCAACTACTAAGATTGTAGTAATTTATTAGAATTTGGAGATGCATGAGCATACAACACAAATAACACTACAGTTTGAATATAGTATCATACACTTACAGTTTGACATTCAAAATTAATACTTATGGTACTACCTTTAATAAGCATTTATCAACGAAGTTAGAACAAAAAATAGATAATGCTTGATGTTAAATAAAAGATCATACTTATTGAATCATGATAACACAAGAAATTCTGAGTTTCATACTCAGTATTATGTGCCGTTAATTAATATTGATTGCATTAAAATCTTGGTAGATGAAGTAACTCATAGAATCTCAATTGATCTTACCTACACTACATCAATAACATGACTTATGTAAGCAGATCATTCTGAATCTTACAATTTGTGCATTGTTGTACATCAACTTGTAGTGAGGTCGTAGCAACTGTTATGGTTAATGTAGCAACTGACTATAAAAGAGAAAAAAGAAGTGATTTAGAGAGAAGTGAGAAAGGAAGAAGATAGGATATAACCCTAAAGTGAGAAGAAATTACAGGAATGATAATAGTACTTATATCTGAAACATGGGACTCACACTACTAAATATTCTACAACTAAGGTATATAAGAGTTAAGTGAGAGCAATGAGATGAAATGTCTATGATTGATTGTTAAATGAGACGATAACGATGGACTAACAAACAACTAAACTGAATAAATCATGTGCATCTATGTGTATTAAATGGTTGCTAACTATGAATAAACTTAAGGCAACTATAGGAATATGTTATGAGATCTTACCCACCATAGTATTCCCTCTCCAATGAACAAAGGGAACATAAGTGTTCAGCAGTAGGCTTTCAGTTGTTTTCGCCAGTGTATTTGATGACCTGAATGAGTGATTTATACTGGACAATCAGCAGTTTTAGAGTGGGTTGGGCAGTGACCTTCATTGCTCTGTAGTTGTAGGAGTGAGTGGAGTTGGGGTATGAGAGACTGGAGGAGACTCTTGGAGAGGAGTACAGTAGATGAAAAGTGATACTCACCATAAGCTTAAATTCTATCCATAGATAACATTACTCTGTTTGCCAATCATTACCAGTGTGAAGTACTTATCTGTTGCCTTCATTACTTTGAAAGCATATATACTTTTATTGAGGTTTTTGTTGATACAGGATGGATGAGTATGCAGGCCTGGTGAGATTTTTGGAACCAAAAAAAGACAGTAACTGTTACCACAGGGATGTCTCAAATTGCTGACCTTGGTCTACAGCGATAACAATCGGGTCCACAAAGGAGCAATTCAAAGACTAGGGTCACTGATATAGCAGTAGCATAAGCAAGATAGAAAAGACTACTACAGATCATGTTGTGAATTGATCGATCATGGTGAATAGGTTTGTGGAACCACTAAGTCAGTATTAATATTTGGAAATTTGTGACGAGCAGTAGCAAAATGAGACAGAGGTGTGACATTGTCTTTGTTTTTAGAACATTGACACTGAATACACTTCTGAACCAAATTTTGGACATCTGACCTCATCCCTGCATAGGGCAAAAGGGAAGTGACAAGACAATAATTCAAAAATGAGATAGGTGACCTAGTTTGGCAATAATTTCTTCTCAAATGGTTTCGGCACCAATGGGCTACCTGAGTACCTTGTAGATAAGTCACAGATGACTATTTTCTGAGTGTGGGAGTGGCATTGGGCAGAGTTAAAGGCAGTGAGAGTCACGATTTCTGGAAAAGGCTTTTAGCTTGTTGTTGAGCTATTGCTAACATTTGAAAATCAAAGTTTGGCAACAAATTAGTGATGAGAGAATAACCCTGAGAAAGAGCATCAGTTACTGCATTATGTCAACTGTAGGATATAGTGTAGGAGTCTGCTCTCTTGACTAGTGCTACAACGAGACTGGCATGAAGGAAGAAAGTCAATGGCAGGCAAAATGTAAAACTGACTACAAATGTGTTTTAAATATTCAAAAGCTCCATGTCAAATGTGCTGTACTGTCTCTCACCAGCTATAGCTTTAAGAAAATAAGGCTACTGTGTCCCAGAATGAATCCACCAACTGTTATAGAACAGCTCTTGTAGCAACATCATTTGCATCATTAGCTAGAGCATCCTGCTCTAGGAGTTTTGCATCAGCTTGAGCTGTTGTTGTTGCTTTGAATGCTGCAAAAGAGTCCTCAGTCTATGCAGTATTTTTACCTGAATATTTAAATACACAGACAGAAAGGAGATGCAAAATTAAGGACAAATCTATTGTACAAGTTTCTAACCTTGAGTACTTAAGGACAACAATATGTATCAAAGGCTGGTATTTTCCCTGGCAGTTATTTAATACCATTTGTATCAACTATATGACTGGGAAAAATGAACGTAGTACCCCCAAATCAATGCATACTGGGATTAATTACAATACCATGGTCATTAAAACAATTAAAAACAACCTTAACTAGGTCCAGGTGCTTCTGTCTTGGAGAACCAAGTTTAACTTAGTGAATAATGTAGTTTCATGAAGTGAAACATTGAATATGAGGTATTGGAGAGACTTTAAATTTATTGACAACACCAATCTGCACAAGGACGCCAGTGTCCTGACTTATTTGGACCAACTGCTGGATGAATGTCCGATTATTCCTAACTGCCGCGTATGTTGATAGTTACACCACTGTCTAAATGAGGTTAACGTGGATGGAGGGGCCTGGTTTAGACATGTGCAGTTTCTTGCCGTGTGCTAGTTCACAGGCTGTCTTTCTGCTCTATATATCTTGCTCTATAGATTTTTGTGGGTTTGAAGATATATAGACGCAAGATGGCTATGATAGAGAGACAAGATGGCACAGTGACCTATTGAGAACACATTTCCCTCTTTACTGAAGCGCAGTTGAGGTATCTGGCAGAGTAGTCTGCATGCATGAGGCCCAGGGGTAGATGCAGGTCTCCTGGACCTAGGAGTAGGAGTGCCTCTTCAAATGGGGTATCAGCACACCACCTTTGCTGACTGACCTGCTCGGCAAAAGTTACAGGTCCATTCATACACTTAATTTAGCTTGTCTCTCAGTGTAGCTTGGTGGGGCAGCTCCAAGACTGAGACAGCAGTTTGGAGATAGAGATGGCATTAATATGAAATTAGGTGTAAATTAATCATTAATATTTAAAAAAGTATATAATAATTAAAAAAGGAAAGAAAAGCTACTTAGAGACCCAAATCTGCACATTATAGCTTTTGTGGGCTGCTGTAGTTTTGGCCCCCTGCTCTACCTTAGTTAAACTTGTTGATTCATGCTGATGCTGGCGGCTCATTGCTCATAGCTGTCTTTGGATTCACTTTTGCCCCCTCCTCCATCCACCATGTAGGGATAGGAAACGGAGAAATGAGAAAAAGATCTGTACATGCTTATAATAGAGAAAGAAATATCTATTGCACTGTTATTCATGTGATGTGATAAAGTGTGGCAGCTATGGCTGATCAAGGGACAGAGGTCGATCTGGAGCCTGCACCTTCTCCTGAATCTCCATTGGTCGACTTAACTATGTAAAAAGATGTTATTGATTTGACTTTAGATGATGATGATTAAAAAGAGGGCAAAGCTATATCTCCGTAAGAGTGACTGTATGGGAATTATTGATTTTAATAAACATTGTTACCTTCCAGATTCCTCAGTAAACTATTATTTATTTTTAAGTTGTACAGACTTACATACAGCCAGCCCATTGAAGTCACATGTCATTAAGAATGAAGGTAAGCGTAGGCTGCTTTGAAATGAATATTTTAGTTATATTTGTCTACCTGGTGGCATAATTCATTTATGTGTCATTAATTTGTCAATCATAACTGATGTGATAATCATGCATGATTTCTTCATTTGTTTGAAATGCTAGACTTACAATTGACAGAGAAATGTACCGGAATTTATTAGTTAAACGCCTGGGCATTGATTTGTAGCAGCAAAAAAATTTCATAAAAAAAAATAAAGGATAGTTTGAGACAGAGACAAGAGCATTATCATTTGATATTGACAGTCAGAGGTATTTTTATGCCTTTTGCTTTGTTATTGTTTTATGTTAATTCAGTAGTGATAAAGACAAAACAGTTGAGGCAGAAAAAAAAGCATCACCTGGGCCTTGTGCGTGCAGACCACTCTGGCAGGTATCTCAACTGTGCTTGACAAGAGCATCATCTTATTATAATGGCAACAAAAAGTTTCCTATTATATAGTACATTTAAAGGAGGGTTTTCACTCTCAGAAATCGCAGAAGTGTTGATTTGTCGGAGCATATCAAAGAGAATCAGATGTCATGATCAGCCTCGTCATGTTAACAAGAATGTGTCTATTTTGTGAGTTTACATTCACTTAATGATCCAAATGATGTTAAAGCAGACGATAATGGTGTTTGAAAAAATATGGGGTCTCTTCTTGTTTATGTCAGTGTTCACTAGAATGGAGGATTTGGTCATTTATTGTAGAAGTAAGCATGAGAATTTCTCAAGTCATTACAAAGTCACAAGAACATACTATAAGCACTGAGACTCACCAGTTTTTAACCAAGTGATAGTCACTATGCATAGTGAGTAAGACTTGTTTGTTGATTTGATTTCTCACTAATGTATATATTGAATTTTTATTGCAACTATGCTTACAATTAATGAAATTTATAATTATTGTATTGAATCTCTTAATTTTTTGATCATTCTGGTGAACTGTAACCACTAGCATTGGTGAAGTACAGATTTGACAGAGCAGAGCATGCAATAGAAATTTCTTGGCATGGCAACTCAATTAAAAAGGTCCTTTTAGTCGCACTAAAGCAAGCACTCATACTCTTCTAAAGAAGGGTCTTGAAAGTAATCCACCTGTGATAGTACTCCAGCAAGTTGAGAACATAAAGGGAGGTGTACTTGCTGCATCTTCTTTATGTGATCTCGTGTGAGATCGGCAACGGATACATAAATTTCAGTACTCAAAGAAACATAGTGTGGAAAGCAATAATAATGAAAGCCTGAACTCAGTACTGAATGATGTATTAGCAGAAGTTACGCAAATAATTTGTAAGGATAATGAAGCTACTAATAATAGCAAAAAATTCATGCGATCTGTTGAGGCTACCCCAGAATCAATGTGTTTTGTACAATAATCAACAGCTATTAGATTTGGAACAATTTTGCTTTAAGGATGGTTTCTCTATTATCAGTGTGGACCTAACATTCAATCATGGACCATTTCACGTAACTCCAAAATCTTATTAAAATCTTTTGGATGAAGCAGGTGCTGCACATCACTCTGTTACTCTTGGACCAGTTTTAATTGACGAGACAAAATAATTTCGACCTTTTCATTATTTTGCTTCTACTTTGGTATGACTTAACCCTAATCTTGTAAGTATTAAGTCATTTGGTACAGATGGTGAACAAGAATTAATTAGAGCTTTTAAGACTGTTTTTAGAAATGCTGTTCATCTTAGACGTGGCAACCATTTGCGTCAAAGTATTGAAGACAAATTAAATTTATTGCAACTCCAAGCTGTGATGGGAGAGATTACATCTGATATATTTGGGAAACAAATTTGCAATCAATTTGAATCAGGATTGATTGATTTTGAGTCTCCAGAACTATTCTGGAAATCATTAACCAGGGTAAGAGAGAGCTGGAATAACCCAGAGGGAAGCTGTAACACATCGGATTGTCCAAAGTTTTATGACTGGTTTCAAAAATATAAGACTGCTGATCTAGTCAATTGTGCTACACTTAGTGTCAGAAAACAAGCAGGTATCACAAGGTATTATATAACAAATAATAGTGAATTAATAAGTGATGTACTTAAGTTAGAGGTAGATTAAAAAAGAACAAATTGCCAGTACTAATACAGCATATCCAGATGTTGTTGACTGGCATCAAAGAGAGATGGAGAAAGGTGTCGTTAAGTGGAAGTTATGCAATGAATATTGTGACTTAGAAGTAACGGAAGTTTGTTGGTTTTCTATGAGTCAACAATTAAGGAGACATTTGGATAAAGATTTCAATTGACAGCTTGTTTTTACAAGAAATAACATTCCACCTAGTGATGCTTCATGCCTTCTTAAAATATCCATAGATCACTGTGGAATTTCATCAGTACCATCATCAATTCTCTGTGGGATATGGAAAAAGGCTACTGAGTTTTTGAAGTCTAATGCTGTCTTAAAAGTACCATGGATGGTTGATAAGGCTCGCTTTGTTAAAAGTTCTACATTTGGGCAACCACATTTGGTGACAGCAAGCAATTTTGGCAACAAGTATGACAATAATTTTCATATGTTTAAAGTTATTCTATCTGTTCTCAGCTGCTGCCCAGTTAAATGGGGACTTAGCTCAATTTATTCAATATTTTAGAAGTAGACGATTCGGAACTTGTCTGTCATCAATAGCTCAGAGAAATATGCCAGCAGGTGCTGGTAGGAAGAGAGAAAATGCTTAAAAAAGCATAAAGCATGTAATCTAGTCAAAACTAAATCTATACATTATGTAATAGAGCAATCTTCTTCTGACTTTATGAATCAATTTGTACAGTCATCTGCAACTGTAAAATCAAGTGGAACACCTGTTACTTTGCAAGCTGAGCTAGCAAATGCAAGTTAAGAATAGTTCTTCCTATCCTTCAATGAATTATGTTTCAACACTTGGGTCCACTTTACCAGCAGTTTCTCTCCCCATTACCATTTCATGTCCTATTTTTGCCACTGGTTTAATTCAATTAATATTATGTCTTCAATGCTAGCACCATTTCAGGCAATGCCATCATCCGATTCATCAGACAATCTTCCTTCAATAGTTTCAGCATCTCATATTCCATCACCTTCCACTTCATCAAGGAATCTCGCACACCATATAATCCTTCTTCTCAATTTGTCATGAAATTTATAACACAGCAAATAAAAGTGTATCAGTCTTGCAGTAAAGATTACAGGAATGATAATGACACTCTTGGTTTTGCTGCTTCGAGAGAAGAAAGGTTAATTTTAAATCTAGCTACTGGAACAGTTTTTAGAAAAAGAAAGCAACTCTCATTATCACTTACACATGAAATGTCATGTTGCTGCTGATTCATCATTTACTTGTCAAAATTTTAACATCCCTGAATGTTTGAAATCAAAGCTTAGTCCTGCAACTTAATGACATGCATTGGTGTGCCATTTAATCACCTTTAATCACTTTAACTATTGTACTTCACCCTTTATCATGATGCATGCATTTCATCAATGGCGTAGTTGATGTGGGGCCTAATCCCTACCTTAAAATGACACTTAAAATTATATTCATTATTAATGATTATATTCATTGTTAAAACAATTATATTCATTGTAAAAATAATAATATTCATTGTTTAATAACAATCTTGTGCAGGTGGCTTGCATTGAAGCAACTACTTGTAGGGGTGGCTCATAAGTAACCACATGTATGTTGTATATACAAGATGAGCAGCAGCTGTCACTGTTTAAGAATATGAGTAAATCTTCTATGTCTTCCAATTCAGCTAATGAAAGTAGTAACAAGAAAAGGAGATGTGAAAGTGAGGCAGCTAACACTATTAATGAAGAGAAAATTAAAATGATTTGAATAATGACAGTAAATGATTAACCACATTTTGTCTGAACTATTGGAGTACGTCCATATGCCAGTTGCTAAGTCCCACTCCGACACTGTTGCCTCATCACTGCAAAGTAATTTAGGTAATGCAAATTTTTCAACAACATCCTTGCTAGTAGTACTTCCGTCATTTATGATGTTGCATCCACAACATCATTAGTACACTGTCTACCTTTTATTCACTTTCCAGTCTCCTACTTTCAGGTAAAGCCAGGTCATTCAATTTGGACTGGTACAAGCAATAGTCCTGACTAAAATAGTCTGTTCAGAAAGACGCTGCATTTTGCTTTCCATGCTCTC
The DNA here is from genome assembly GCF_000090795.2 of Amphimedon queenslandica. Lineage (NCBI taxonomy): Eukaryota > Metazoa > Porifera > Demospongiae > Haplosclerida > Niphatidae > Amphimedon > Amphimedon queenslandica. The sequence continues at coordinate 500,497 of NW_003546259.1, read as the reverse complement.
TTACCATTTATTGGCCATAGTAGACCTGAGAAAAGCTTCACAGAAATTGGGTTTCTGGACAAAGAGCATGCCACAAGAACCACAGGTGTTAAACAAGCTAATTGCACGACCCACTAGTTATCAGTGCTTGCTTGACAACAATATTTTGCTGCAGAAAAACATCAATCTCTAGCAGAGCAACTGGAAAGCAATAGAGCAGAGCAGATTAAAAACAGACACTATATAGCATCTATCATAGAAGTTCTACTCTGCGCAAACAAGAGACGTCGCCATGATGAATGTGACACTCCACTCAACAGAGGTAATTTCAAATTCTTGGTCTGGTTGCTGGTCACAATTCTGTTGTCAATGCATGGCTTTCTCATGGCTCATGGAATGCTGTCTAGTATTGAAAACAACATTTTATCAATAATGGCCACTCTTGTGAGGAGCAGTATATTATGTTCAGCTGTCCAAAAGATAGGATACTAGTCGATACTGGTCGATGAAACAAAAGACCTCAGCCAGGAGCTGGAATGCTTCATTGCTGTTTGATACATTAATGTTGACAAAATAGCAGTAATGAAGCCTTTTTTTACATTATTTCCTGCCAAAGCTCTTACTGCAGAAAGTCTTGCACAGTATATTCTCGACACACTGACTTTATACAACCTAGATCTACAGATGATTGTCTCACTGGGGTATGATGGAGCCTCTGTTATAAGTGGCAGCTCCAGCGGAGTTCAGAAAAGGATTAGGGAAGTCACCTCTGAGACTCATATATTCATTGTGATGCCCATGTATTAAATCTCGTTTTGGTAGACTGTGCCAAGAATAACCAACATGCGGCAGAGTTTTTTCACTCATACAGGCACTATATGTAATTCTTTTGACCAGTAAGAGACATGCACTTGTCACAGAAATGGAGAAGCAGCTTCATCCAAACAAACAGGTGAAGAATTACAGAGTCTGTCTGACACTAGATGAGCCAGCCGATGTTTAGCTCATAATACAATTTTAAGTACTTTGACTCTCTCATTGAAACATTGGAGTGTCTTGTTCATAATAACTTCGACGCTAAAGCTGTGGAAGCCATAGGCCTTCTCCATCAAGTCCACTCCTTCGAGTTTGTAGGCACTTTGATAATATTTGATTGTATTTTCTCTATTACAAAGTTATTGTCTGATCAGCTTCATGCTTAGAATCTCGATTTTTTGTCTCCCACTAGTCCAGTTCTTTGAACTATGAAAACCCTACAAGAGTTAAGAAAAGATAATTTATGGGATTGCTTTTTTTTGAGATTCACTGTTACCTGCACTTCATAAACATACTACCATCACAACACCATCAGCTGACCTTGTATATAAAGTCTGCTAATTCTTATCCATGATTGAAGAGAGATTCAAAGCAGTGTACCACCCTCTCTGTCAATATAGATGAGGTTATAAAGGTCGCTTCTCACTTTAGCAGTATATGCCACAGAAGTCTATCTAGAGAGGTTTTAAGGTGTGAGTGAGAGTGGACAGCACAAATGTTTACGAGTCTCAGTTCCAAGTCTAAATTGGAAAGGAAATATTTTGCACTGAGAATGGTTTGGGATCTTGTGTTGTGAAAGATCTAACAGTGAACATCCAATACCATAACCACCAAGTGTACTGCGACCAATTTTTGTGTTAGAATTTATGCCTGTGGAACAATGAGGAGCAATCGTAAGCATTCAATCAGAGCTTATGCCTCACTAGAAGTGGGGTTTCCCTCAGAGTGGAGACAGTTTAACACTACGAAGTGAAATACTGCCTAATCTCACAAGCTGTCTGGCAAGACGCTAAACCGGTTACAGTTACTGCTACCAACTCTCAAGCCATTACCTTACACTCTGTGACAGGTAAACTGAAGACTAGCAAAAATCATACCTACTTCTGTCGAGAAGCCATCAGACAGAACATCAAGTACATGGGCAGAGTAGATGACAAAGACCAGCTTTGACAGTATTATCACATCCGTGTTAAGTGTAGCAAATACTATAAATATCTGTACTGGATGTTATTTGACATCACCATATCAAATATCTTCTTTGTGTCTTCCACCGCTGAGTCTCTTTCTTATATAACATTGTCCACAAAGGACTCTCAAAAATCCTTAGCTAAGGAACAGCTACAAGGGTATAGTTTTAGGAAGACAAAGGGAAGACATCTCACTATACCCAGGAACAATTCTAGTCTAATTACTTTCTGTGAAAGGAGATGGCTGTCAATATTTTTGCCATTTATGCAAGCTACACAGTATCAGGAAAAACAAAACGTGGATGTGCACCAAGTGCAACCTGTACCTCTGTCATAGAGGTCACCCTGACATTGTTTTTTGATCTATCATGAGAAATAGTGCTAGTTACTACACCTACTTGTACTTCAAAATACTGTAATATATTGTTACGTTCTAGCTACGCCAGTAGCAAAAAAAAGATTATCATGACACATGACTGAATGTGTGACACAGTGAATTGTAGCTTTGGTGAACATTTTAGTTCTTAACATGTATAAACTAACTTTTCTTTCTCTGACTACTACATCTCTAACTTGGTCGTTTATGTTTAGTGGCCTGGCTTCCTTCTCAAGATGAGCATGCAGTTATTCTGTCCAGAAAACTCCGTTAAAACTAATGACTAACAGCAGTAAGAGTGGCTAAATTTACTTAGCAACTTCCAGTAACGAGCAAAAGGATAAAGTCTTTGTAGCGTTGGTGGTCATAATTTCTCTGCTGCTTTCCTAAACTTCTGTTGGCCTTTAGCGGCAACTCTCTGGATTTGTAGTGGAAGTAGGATACTCTATTGCTTGCTGCAAACATTTTAAATTACAGTGATTACTTTTATTAGTGACGCTTGCCTTTTTCTTATTTATGTTTTCATATAAAATTCATATTACAATAAGATAAACACCTTTACATTAAGTTTAGAAAGTTCCTTTTCCACAGGAATAAGTTCTTGTCCTAATAGAATTTGCTGAAGTACAACCACTCTAATGCACCATTTTTTTAATGAAAAGTAATAATGCGTGTGGTCAAAATTTGCTTACCAACAGCATAGCAACAAAGGCAGCAATTAAATTCTTGTGAATACTCAATACTTTTCTGTTTGCAGCTCTCTATTTATTCAATCTAACTATTCAAGCTGAATTTCTTGAATGATAAGATTTCTAGAGGACAGTGATGTATTGTTTTTGTGCATTATCTTGTTTTGTATTGCTGAAAATACAGTTGTTTACATTTATCGCTGAGGCTTGCATGCTTTTTTTTAAAGCTCAACAGTAAAATTGATAAACATCCCAATATCACCAAGTAGCAGTTTGTATAAGTTTGATGACTGTTATGAGTATAGGGGTAACCATGTTGTACCCAAACTCTGTCCTTATGTTGCATACCCACACTGTCCAAACAAGACTAGGAGGAAGTTGCATACCCACACTATCCAAACAAGACTAGGAGGAAACCTTGCAATCATGCACTTCTCAAGAAAGTAGTTCTCAATGGTGTGGTAGAAAAACTGTATCCATTAAAGGTGTATTGTTCAAAAGATCAACTGACTGATATTTTCATTCGACTGGGCATGATTGAAAAATGCAATAAATGGAGAACACATTATACCTGAAGGATATTTACTTGATATTTATGATGGTAAAGTATGGAATGAATTTGTTGCAAATGGATATATAAGTGAAGATAACAATATTGCTCTAATGATGAACTGTGACTGGTTCCAACAGTTTAAACTAACTCAATACAGTGTAGCCATATTTTACTCTGTAATAATGAATTTACCACGAAATATTTGTTTTAAAAGAGAGAACCTTATAATTGCAGGAATCATCCCCGGACTTAATAGCGATGATATCAAAAGAAGTCAATAAAAGATAGATCAATTTCATTTTTCATCATTTATAGGTTGAATTCCTCATAAAATTTTATCTGGTTTATCGAATTTTACAGCAGATCAGTGGAAACATTAGGTTTCACACTTATCATTTTCATTGCATTCATTGTTACTTGAAGAAGAGTTAAAGTGCTGGCGATGCTTTGTTTTAGGCTGCTTTTATATTGGTACCCCTGCAATTTACTTATGTCATTAAAAAAGGGCATAAATTTTTCATGGACATTGCAGAAATTTTTCTGAAGATTAATGGCAAACATGTTGTAACTCCTAATTTTCACCTACATCATCATACTTCGACATGTATTATTGATTATGGTCCTGTCTATTGCTTTTGGTTGTTTCGATTTGAGCATTTCAATGGAATGCTAGGGACCTATCATACTAATCAAAAATCGATTGAAGTATCGTTGATGAGAAAATTTTTGGATGATACAGCTATGTTGGCCAAGGCTCCTAACTATGCTGAACATACAGAAATATTGAAACAAATTAGCGTGGTACAGCTGATGAAAAAATAATGTTCAATTGCTTTGATTCTAGTGAACTTGTCAATCCTAAATGGAACGACTTGTTCTATTGCACCCAGTCCTCAATTTCTTCTTTTTATTCCTCGTATTTATTTTTGCCCACCTTCTGAGTTCCATAGTTTTGATGAAGCAATGCATGGATGCTTAAAAACCTGTTATAAGGCAATTGTTCCTCTCATACCTTCTAGCGTATCTTATGTTTGAAAGGTTTGCTAACCTTGACTTTTTGGGAAACAGAATTGGATCAGTTACTTCATGTTTAGAAAGGAGTAGTGTTTTTTGGCAGGTTGAGTGAAAGATCATGGATTTATTGACACTGAATGAAATGACACTCGGCAAGGATTTATACAATATTTTATCCAACAATCTGTTTAAACAGAAAGTAAAGGATATGTGAAGATAATAATGGCTAAAGTTGATTGGTGTCAAGTACATCAAGAGCATCATAGTCTTGCACTACCGTATGAGCAGTGGCATAATGATGTGGAACCTTTTGGACCAGGTTCACTTATTCCTGTGAATAGAATTCATAGTATCGTTTGCTCTATTCTTGATTATAACATTATGAGACTGTAGTTGTAGTATGCCCACTGGCACAGAAATTTTTATTTTGAGTAATCTTCATTATCTTTTAATGTTGTAGTTTTTAGTAACTTTCTGTAATCCCCTTTCTCTTTTCTTATGCTCCTGTTTCCATCACTCTCTTAATATTATGATTACTTATTTCATTGTTTCTGTTATGCATTATATTATTGTTATTATTATTTACTATTATTATTTTGATTATTATTATTAATATTTAAAAAATTTGTTCTTATTTCTAATCCTTATCTCTCCCTTTCCGTTTCTTTTCTAACCGAACCTATATTGTAATTATTGTTATCATTACTGTTGATAATAATTGTATTCAGTCATATTAATATTACTATATTATTATCATTATTATTTCTGTTGCTATCCTAAATAATAATAATTTTTGTAATTATCTGTCATTGTTGCTTTTAATTGTAGAATAATTATAGCGGCTGTGTTTGTATTAAGATTATAATGCTAATATGACACCTCTGTTTTGATAAAACTTTAGCTAAAATAACATACTAAATATGATACAAACATGAATTTCATACATTTTACCATGTGTAAGTCAGTGCTTAGCCGTAGCAAACATGGAATAATGTGTGTTACATATAAGATCATGTCACACTTGATACAATATATTTAATGCATGTATGCAACAGTACAAAGATAAAGCAAAGACAAAATTTTGTCCAGTGCATAAATCTCAATTTACAAATTTGGAGCTTAATTTATAGTCCGGTTTTCTCATATCGGGTCACAAATAGTGATACAATTTTGGTTAGCCATTGAAGGGAAAATAGTGACCTTTAAAAAGACAGTGTTTGTTCAGCAGTGCCTGTCACTAATGCTTAAATGCTGATACAGAATCCTCAGATTATATTGATGCACTCATATCTTCAATAAGTGACATTGAAGAGTGACAAGAGCTTCTATGGGAGGGATATCTTGATGGATTAGGTAGTGGTGCTTGGGGTGATCATAAAAAATTTAAGGAATTTTTAAAATGTTAAATATTATAATAAAAATTTTACAAGAGAATGTTAATAATTGAGTCAGTGTCACAATTGTGTACCCTTGTAACAATAGTAGAAGTGTTACTATTTATATTGGATTATTGATGCAATAACACTTCATAGCATAAGATCTAATTGTGCATCTACGAATAATTATTTCTACTGTTAGAAATGACACGCATGATGTTTCATGTATTCATAATATTGCTACATCTCTATAAGTGTAGTATCATGACTAATGATAGTAATAGCTCATGTGCACCAATTTGTGATACGGAAACGTCTACAAGTAAGGTACGTGTAACCACAAAGGGTAATTGCTGAGGTGAACTTTATGATGAAACTATTATTGAAGGTGATGACCATGTAGTAACAATTAATAAATGGCCAGCAGGTTGCTAGTCTTTTCTCAGTCGACAACCCTGAGACAGAAAACAATATTCCATCAATAGCACCAAGTGAAGGACAAAAGCCTTTATCTATAATGTGTGATGCTACCTTTGAATTAATGTCAATTCCGGGCAAGTTTCCATTTGGAAGGAGTGGATTTAACACTGAACAAGTATTAAGCCTCACTTATAAAAAATTCATTAATCAGCACCTCCTAAGTATAGGCGGACATTTGATTTCTGACCTTGATTACCTCTAATTGTGCACAGTATATAGTTGAATTTAAGCAAATCTTGGATTATGTGAATAACTATACCCAGTATATGGCGTCAAAGGCCTTATGATAGTGGAATTACAGCTGCTTAAGCCAGAGATCCCAGATGTGTAAATAAATACGTTTGTAAAGATAAAGCCTATCGCTTTATGAAGAATGTTTGTGGCAGTCCATTTTACAATCAAACCACTTTTTATGATCTCTTTTCCATGGTCAAGCAGCTTGGAACTCCAACTTTACAATCTTTTGCTAATGCTTTATGAGTAATACAGGACTATGCCATGAGAGTGGAGTTTCAGTTATGTGGTTTGCCTCATGCTCATTGTGTGCTATGGATCAAGAATTCTCCTAAAATTGGAGTTAATCCTGAAGAATAAGTTTGTGAATTTATTGATAAATATAATCTCTAGCAAAATAAGAGTCAGTTGCAAAAATTAGTAAAATAACTGCAAATCCATCATCACATGACTTACTGCAAACTATGTAAAAAATGTTATTTGATTTTTCTAGACTGCTATCTTCAAAAACACTTATTATATTTCAGTCTAGTAGTGATACTGATGTGAATGACGAAGTCCAAAAACCTTTCGAAAATGTAAGAAAGGTATTAGTTGATGGTCACACTGACATCAGTATTGACGAATTGATTGGGCTAGCTCAAACTAATACAGAAGAATATGAAAGAGCAAATTCAAGCACATGATCTGGTTATGTAGTAGTTTTGAGGACAGATCCAAAAGATTGCTTCATTTATAATTACAATGAAAATGTTTTTTTAGCTAGGCAGGAAAACCATGACATTCAATTTGTTATTAATGCTCATGCCTGTGTAGCTAAGTCTGAAGAAAGTGAGTCAACTTTTCGAACAAGTTGCATCACAGGAAAAAACTTCAGCATTTTTGCAACAGTTACGCAAAATTGGTGCTGTATTGTTACATCATAAAGACTTTAGTGGACAAGAAGCAGCTTATCGCTTGTATTCATTACCTATAACTAAACTGAATTGACATATTGATCATATCAATACTGGTCCAATAAAACATTATCACATCATTAAAATATAATAAGGCTCTTGCTCCTTTAGAAAATAATGACCATGATGTTTTTTGTGAAAATGTTAATTTGCATTACATACACAAAGCACGACAACTTGGATATTTGAGTTTGGCTGAGTTTGCTGCAAAATTTAAAGTGAAACATGTCGTTTATGATGTAATGGATATGTTACCTTTTGCTTAAAATTTTGATTTAAGTTTTGTAAATGATATTAAATTGGTTGATGGCTTTGGTGCAATGGTCAAAGGAGGCACTGAAGCAGTTATTTCATTTCACAAGTATAGTAAGGAAAGTGATCCTACAATCATCATAGGTCAAAATTAACAGGTACAATACTTACAAAGGCCATCATAATTATGCCTTACGACTTCTATTAAAAAAAACGCAAATATACTGGAGAACAAATTGATAATGTGACATATGATAGACAGAAACCACTCCAGAATATAGGGGAATAATAAGCCCCAGGCACAGAAGACAGAACCAGTGACGATGTGCAAGATGGACTAGAAAGAGATATAAGTCAGGAGGACATTGATGATACTACTTTAATTACAAATCCTTCTAAAAAAACAGCAGAAATCGTCCTGCTGCTTTTTTAACCTTTATATTGGGAAGTGCTGCTAAGAAAGATGTCATTGCACCTGATGAATACAGGTCTCTTATGAGAGGTATGAATGAAAAACAGACATATTGTGTTTTTCCATAGGAAAGAGTGTAAGGTTGCCATACTAGACTGAAAGAAAGGTACTAGTAAGATTAAACAATGCCATCTTTGTCTCTAGACATCTCTTTTCTTTCTTTCTTCAAAGAAGTTGGTAAGTCACATTTTATCAGAATAAGTCAAAGTGGGTACTATCAAATTGTTGAAACTGTCTGGTGTCTTTAAACCACATGAGGTCATTGTACTTATGACAGCACCCACTGGGATTACTACTTTTAACATTGGAGGAATCACTTTACATTCTTCTTTAATGCTAGGCTGTAACAAAAATAGAAGACATAATAGTTTGTCTAATGACAAAGCTAACATATTGCACCTCAGACTTGCAAAGCTTAAATTGCTCATAACTGATGACATATCAATGGTAGGCAGTAATAAATTGCTTGATGTACACAGAAGGCTTAATGAGATACTTGTGCAGCCACATGATATAATATTTGGCAATGTAAGTATATTGGCAGTTGGTGACTTCTATCAGTTGTCCCACGAGGCCAGTCATCATAATTTGCAAAGATGTCATAAAGCAGGTAAATTGCTTGTGGATCATTAAGGAAAGAAAATTTTAAAATGCTTGAGCTTGAACAATAGCACAAACAGTATTGGTGAACAAACTTTAATACCAATCACATCAAACCTGACTACTTATTACTACATTGTAGTCCTTGTGCCAAGCAAGTACCTGTATTATTAGCCTTTGAATTTACATTGCTTGCTTTTGATATGTTTCTAGTACTATGCTTTACAGGTAATTTATGACTTGTTGATTCAGCAATACATTGCTTGATATGGGAATGTGCATAATAATTAAAGGCAATCCTGGATTTAGATTGTTGAAACTAAATTAATTTCTTTATTAAATGTATCTTAATGTTTTGTTGTAGCTCCTTGATCTATAGTTGTATCATGCGGTAAGAGGTGACAGTTTATATCTATATGGGTTTCATATTATTGCAATGCAATATGTAGTAAGATGGACTGTAATGTGAAATGTCTTACGTATTTTGTTATATGTTACGATTCTAGCATAGGTTACATAGTGTACATTCTTTTCATGATTATGTCATTAGTAATGGCCACAGTAAGTACCTTCTTTACTCAAAATAAATGAATACTTGCCAATGGATCTTTTGTTGTGTGCATGTATGTTCTCATTAACAATACAAAATTAATTGTGTGGAGATTGGAATGTACGTACCTTCTTTACTCAATATAAATGAATGCTTGCCAATGGATCTTTTGTTGTGTGCATGTATGTTCTCATTAACAATACAAAATTAATTGTGTGGAGATTGGAATGTATTCATGTGTTCAACTAATGTGTATTTCCACAATGCAGGTCTCGTAAAAGAAACTTAATTCCGGATGACATGAGTTAGCATATTGAACGGTGTATTGTCTGATTTCGTTTGTGGTAACTAAATTAATTATCATCATTGTAAAATTATGTTTCATTGTAGCTCCTTGATATGTGGTGCTTTGACACTGGATGAGGTGCCAGTTTCCAGCTGAACAAGTTTCATATTGTCATTGTGTTAGCAAATCAATGCAAAGTAAGATACAATATTGTGAGATTCAATAGTTTTTTTATTATTGTGCAATAAATTATGATCCAAGGCTATAATTCATCTGAATATTTATCTCATTAATTATGGCCACACTAAGTATTTTCTTTACTTATTATAAGTTATGTATATCGCATTGTAGGAAGATTGAAGATTTAAATGTGCGCATTATTAAGTTAATGTTTGCCGGCTGATGTTGCGCATTTGAATGATGCTGCCATGAATGCTGTGTGCATATTAAATGCTTGCCACCTGTTGTTGCACATCTGTTATTGATGATTGTTGTAACATGTGCATGTTCTCATTGACAAAAAATGTGGCTTGCACATTGGAAATTCTTCATGTACATATTGTTATTTTATATAATAAACAGATCATGAAAGTATCTTAACTGAGGACAGCATTAGTAAGCAATATTATATATAAAATACATGTATGATCCAATCAGAAGCATTGTAGATGCTACCATTTACCATTGTCATTATTACTTAGTAAATGTCACATTCATATTTTATACTTGTAGTTACTTGGCACAAGAAGCATAATGTGGTGGTAAAGATTGAGGTCTAACTTGGAATGAGATTCAAAAGGTTAGAGGGATGTTTCTCATTATGAGCATATGTTTCTTGCTTGTGGTTTGTAATGTATGTTTGTGACAAGCGATTGGTATCATACATATACAATGAATGTTTAGTATATAGCATATATGGTACAAGTAGTAGATTATTGGTGCATTTCTTGCACTTGTAGTGTTTGATGATTATCAGGAATGACATTTATCCTTCTTTAGTTTGATGTGTATAATGGAGGAACAAGGGATACAAAAGATGATGTGATTGGTAATATCTCATTACTGTTTGTACTATTGTTATTATTACCCTGTTTGTTTCCATTGCTTGCTATTGATATGTTTCTATTACTATTCTTTACAGGTTATGATAGCTAGAAAGGATTTGATGATTATTAGCAATATTTTGATTGCTTGATAATATCATTAACATTTGTTGTAACCAGTGGCAGCAGAAGCAATATAAATCCGGAGGTGATAGGGGGTGCATGAAGCACTCCGCAAAATTTCAGTAACCTAATTAATTATTCATGATGGGTGTGTCCTTTAATGCCCATATTTAATTATTTAACGCCCATGAGGCAAGCTGATTAATAATGTCTTCTCAAAGCAAGTTATCAAGTTTTTTCGCTACTGCTTCTACTTGTACCACCAGTTCCAGTGATAATCTCTTGTGAAAGTGTTAATTCTCCTGCATCACTTGAAGGTACCACTGATGAAGATAATGCTACAGAAAGTAGTGATGATGAGAGTGATACTGACCACTCTGATTGTGACCATGGAGATTGCAGTGGAGATATAACAAAGGATTCAGAAAGGAGAATTGCTTCAAAGTGTACCTCTGCTTGCTGTTCTGATGATATAAGTTGTCCAGGTCATCCAATACTTGATTCAAAGGTAGCTAAACGTAAGCAAAGGAAGCAGTCACGCTCTCTATGAAGCAGCTGGTTTAGTGAATATCCAAGGTTGACTTACTGTACAACTAAAAGAAAAGTTTTCTTTTTTTTACTGTTGGAAATCATACAAAACAAAGGTTTTGACTTTCAGTAAGAAGTCAGATTAAGCATTCATTGGCATTGGTTATGATAATTGGAAAAAGGCAAAAGCTCATTTTAAGTTACAACAGCGTAGTCACACTCATACTGAAGCTATTGTCAAGTTAAAAGTTACTGAGCAGCCTTCAATCATTAGCCAGCTAGTCAGTTCTAGTCTGAGAGACAAAGAACAAAGAAGGAAGATGCTTCTGCTGCAACTGTCATCTTTGAGGTATCTTGCCAGGCAAGGTCTTGCTGTAATAGGCCACAAAGATGAGGAAGGAAACCTGTTCAAGTTGCTTAAATGTACAGCTACTGTAGTTCATGGTGTTGATGAATGGTTAAAATGTGGGAACTACCTTAGCCATGATATAATCAATGAGTTAGTTGAAATTATGGAACTCAATCTGCTACGCAACCTTTTAGCTGAGATTCGTCAAAGTCAATGGTTTTCTCTCATTTCTGATGAATCAAGGGATGAGAGTGGTCTAGAGCAACTCTGTATTTCCATTTGGTGGGTTGATCAATCATATACAGTTTCTGAAGACATTATTGGCATGATGCAATAGCAGCAAATAGATGCTCTTACTATATCAAATGCATTAAAAGATGTTCTGCCTTGCTGTTCTCTCCCTCATCAACAATGTTGTGGCCAAGCATATGACAGAGCTTCCAACATGGCTGGTCATTTAAATGGAGAATCTGTACGTTTACAGAGAGAAGAGCCTAGGGCTCATTATGTGCACTGTTTAGCCCATTCTCTCAATCTGTATCTGCAGGAGTGTTCATGTAAGTGCTCAGCAGTCAGAGATGCTCTTGGTGTTACTCAAGAGTTATATAATCTAATAAGACCTTCTCCAAAGCGATTGGGTTTATTCAACAGAATCAAAAATAAAATAGCTCCATCATCACCTGGATTAAAACCCCTATGCCCCACCAGATGGACTGAGCGTACATCTGCCGTAGACTCTGTGGTTAAAAACTATCTAGTTATAAACACAAAATATGAAGAAATTGCTGATGAATGTCATGGAGAACCAAGCAGGAAAGCATCTGGCTTAAGGGCAGTTTCAGAAGTTTCAGACCTACTTTGGTCACAGACTTGCATCTGTTACTTATATTGCCACAGAGCAACTATCAACAACTCTCCAGGGACACAATACAAACATACAAGAGGCTATATCTGCTGCTGAGGCAACAAAAATGTTTCTGAACAGACTGCGCTCTGATTCTGCTTTCAATTCTTTTTATGATTTAGTCGTAAAAGATGCACAAACTTTTACTAATGAACCCACAGTACCAAGAAAACAGGGACACTTATATGCCTCACCATCAGTATACTATCGTAAGCAGTATTTTGAAGTACTTGATCTGTTAGTTGCTAAAATATAACGGAGGTTTGACCAACCAGTATTTATCATAATGCAAGAAATAGAAACCCTTTTAGTGAAATCATGTTCTGCTCAACCAGTCAAACCAAGTACAGCACTTCAAGCCATGTATAAAGATGACATAAGTTTTAACACACTGGAATTTCAATTAAAGATGTTGCCAGATTTAATTGAAACTGCGAACAAGCAGCAACAAATGAGTATCAAGAAAGTTACATCAATAAATACCATTTGTGACATTTTTAAGAGTTGTACCTTTGGTAAAACAATTCTATGTGAGGTACATAAAATTATGAAAACATATCTCACAGTTCCAGTCACTTCTGCAAGAGCAGAGAGGTCATTTTCAACATTAAAAAGAGTCAAGAACTACCTTCGAACAACCAAGACTAAGAAAAGCCTTAATCTCCTTATTCTTCATTCACAAAAGCATAGAACAGATGAAGTAAATGTTGTTGAAGTTGCTAAGAAATTTTCACTAAGTGATGACAAACGTAAGGAGTTTTTTGGAAATTTTTGACATTTTATACAATGAATTGTTCATTTATTGACTTATTATTATAGCATTTAATTGATTCACTTATAAATCAGTTCATTTATTATTAGTTTACAAAACAAAGGTGTCTGATAATTATTGGTGGGGCTTAGCCCCTACACTGACAGGCATTGGGGGAGCTATAGCCCCCTAGTCCCCCTCTTCCGCCACCATTGGTTGTAACATTATTATAGCCTTGCATTTATAGTTAGTATTAAAAATTTAATGTTGGATTTCTAAATTTTATTTTTGCTGATGTAGATTATGAATGATGACGGCAGTGTGCATGTTCGTGTACATATTCAGTATGTCTATAATAATGACTATTTGGTCAGATTTAATTTTTTAAATCATGCATTAGGATAATGTGAATGTTTATCTAGAAATATTGAATTAAACAAAAGGAAATGAGCATTTTATGTTCTGACAAACACTTGGCATTGCTTATGTATTTTCATCTTGGTTTAATGCTGATTTATTTTTAATTGACAGTTTCGTTATTTTTTAACATTTATTATTGTAATGAAAAGTTTTTAAATAAAAGTTGTAGTTTTTGATTGAGGCCCCTCAGGACTTTGGCCTACTGCCCCTACCTCGGCCCCGGCAGCCAGCTCTCCTTGGTAGATTGGCATACTATTACGAAATATAAATATAATATTAAGTACATCATAGTAAAGATATACTATATATTTGTTACTTCACTGCCATCAGCTGGGCAATTATGTGCTGCCTTTGCTATTGCAGCAAAGGCAGTCCTGAGGCAGGAGGGGCTCCTCCAGGAGGAAACACGGGTGCCACGGCAGAAGGAAGCACCTGCACTCCTCCAGGAGGGAGCAAGGGTGCCCTTCCAGGATGGAGCACGGGCGCCACTCCAAGAGGGAACACCAGTGCTTCTCCAGGAGGGAGCAACGGTGCCCCTCCAGGAGGAAGCACCAGCGGGCCTCCATCTACAGGTCCTATGTGGTGGAGGTGGCGGGCTTCCAGCTCTTGTGAGTGCTGGAGGTGGTGGTAGTGGTGGCCTGCCTAGTGGTGGTGGTGGTGGCGGGTCTAACGGAGTTTGTCGTTGAGGCCCTCCATCTCCAGCTACTGGTAGAGCTGATGGTGGCAGCGGAGGTGGTGGAGGCCCTTTATCTCCAGCTACTGGAGGTGGTGGACCTCCAGCTACTGGTAGAGTTTGTGGTGGTGGTGCATGGCAAGCCTCCGGGAGGTATTGGTGGTGGTAGTGGGGGCCCTCCAGCTACTGGTGGTCCGCCATGATACTCATCATAATTCATGTACTACCAAACAATATATCAATATAATGATAGCTAATGTAAGCTTGTAAATGGACTGACTTGCTGCTTTTTGAGAAAGAAGGTTGCAAAATTGCAGGAGAAGGTAAGAGCTGTGAGTGTGAGTGGAGAAATGGCAACTGAAGCTGAATGTAAACTTAAATATTTTTAGAACAGGAAATAGATCATAGTAATGTTCAATAATGATAAATAATTATGAGCTACTATAGGCTATGAATATAATTAATGGTTAAAATATTTAAAAAATTAATTTTAGGAAAAGTGTTTTTATAATGCCGTAGGTCTTTTTATAGTTAATATTTAAAAATTCTTTTGTTCCGGCTATGAACTGATACCTAAGGCAAAAATTATATTTATTACTAAAATGGATAATTAGTTAATCAATAATGATGAATAATTATGAGTTAGGCCATGAACATAATTAAAGATTCTAGGATTGAATAATGTCATAAATTATTTAAAACTTTTGTCAACAATATTAGAAACAATAATTTTAATTATTTATGATTTTTTAAATTAATTATTAAATATTAATAACTATTAATAAAAAAGATTATTAATTAATAAAATTTAATAAGAAGCATGAATATTAATAAAAAGGATTCTTAATTAATAAAATTTAATAAAAAGCATGAATACAAGTAAATAAAAAATTCTATTAAATAAAAAAGTAGGGTTGTCAAAAAATAAAAGACACAAGGGGGTTGAGTAAATATAAAATAATATGTCATAAAAATATTACAAAGATTTCGAACCCTACTCTGCAGAATGTGATAAAAGGCAGAAATATAATTTTAATAATAATTATGTCTTTGTACGTATTAATTGCTCAACTACATCTCTATGATGTAAACTAATTATCTTTTTAAAAATAAATTAAAAACTTTTCATGTAGTATTGATCGAATAAACTACTGTCATGACAATTAAAACATCTAAAGTATAAATAATCATTTGGCTATTGCATTCTTTAATGTTTGATGCAGTACAATATCTAAAAATTAAAATATTAATGTATAAGAATTGTAATTGGACTTGCTAGAGTTGTATAGGCTGGAACTAAGCAGTTTGGTTATCATTCTTTTTCATTAAGTTTTGTCATTTTAAAGGAAACGATAGTCCTTCATAAAATTCTGCAAAGTAGGGTTTGAAATCTTTGTACTATTTTTATGAATTATTATTTATTAATTAACGTTTATTATGAATTGAACTATTAATTATTATTATGGTTGAAGTCAACCCCTTGTTTCTTTTATTTCTTGACAACCCTACTTTTTCTTATTTAATAGAATTTTTTAAATTTATAGCAAAATACAAAAGACACTTTGTAAAATCACAAGAGTGAATCTTACTGCATAATCCATTGCAAGACTTTGATTATGTGAAACCAATGCAGTTTGAAACTGCTTCTCCTGCAGTGATAAACTACTGATGAAGAAGTTACAACAAAATATAGTGTTACATGTAATAACGAAATTAATTTAATTACAACAATCTGAATCCAGGAGAGCCTTCAAATATATTGCACATTCTACTATCAAGCAAAAGTTTTGCCATATCATTAAATCATTTCCAGCTGTAATTACATGTAAAGCATAGGAATAGAAACATTTCAAAAGCAAGCATTGTAAAGGCACAGGCTAATAAAAGTGACAGCACAAACAGTAATAGCGAACGAACTTGTTTACCAATCACATTAAGGTACAACAAGATGACCCAATTTTGCAGATCTCAGAGCATCTGCTTTTTACCTTATATTTTTGCTATAAGCCACAATGTTTTGAATTATTTTGGAGCAGTGACATTCATTAAACATTACCTAACTATTTAAAACGGTTAAATATTGAATAAAGAATTTTGTGATAAAAAGCATGCAATTGGATTTTTTTCTTTATGTATTATTGTTTTGTATCAATATATACTCTTCATTTCACAAAATTTTGTTGAAGTTGTGCAAAACTAATATAAAGTCTCATTCAGTTTGTTCATTATAAAACCACAAATGAATCATAAGAGGAATGCATGCATTCTTACTTAATACTTATTTAAACCATGTTTCCAAACTTTGCAGCTCATTGTACCATGCATCTAACAAAAAAGTAGCTTTATTTACATGCAGCAAACAATACAGCGGAAAATTTTGGAGGGAGAATACTTCGGCGGATTTGGCAAATGCATTTCCATTTGCCAAATAAAAGTTCTACCCAAATTTTTATGCCAGTTTTAAGGTGTGGTAGATTAGAGGTGTGGCTAATTTTAATGAGCTAGGTGAGCGTGTGTGTAGTGTGTTGATGTAGTGATATCTCTTTACAAATATGTTAAGAAGATGTAAAGGCAGAATGATGTGCTCCCATCTCCAGATGGACAACAGAAGGAGATGGTTCCTTCATCTACTATTGCTACAATAAATAAAGGTCAAAAATGAGCTTAAGATAGGCATGTCAAAGAGGCCCTTACCGTATACTTACCCCCAGTCAAAAGACTTTAATTGGTAACAAAGCTGCTTTGTATAGAGTAACAGCCTCCACGAGGTACTTTCAAACAAAGTATCTTGATATTGAACTGGAAGAGATAAGTGTCCAAAGGTTTAGAAATTGCTATAATGATGGGATGAGGCGAAAGAGAAGAGAGTCAGGTGAGGGGTCTGGAAATTCCACTGATATAGATATCACAGAATTGCCAGATAAAAGGAGAGGTCAACTGACTTTATTTGAAGACTTAGAAGTTCAATTGAATGCTTATGTTACAAAGCTGCGTGAGAAAGGAGGAGTTGTGAATACAGCCATTACGATTGCAAGTGCTCGAGGTATTGTTATCAAGAGGGATGCCAATTTACTAAATGTGAACGGGGGCATATTTGTTTAACAAAGCATTGGGGAAAAAATTTTGAAAACGAATCAGTTTCGTCAAACGTAAAGGCACTACAAAGGCCCAAGTGTCTGTGGCTGATTTTGAACTTTTAAAGGGTAAATAAGATTAATTTTTTTGATTTTTCAATAATTAAGTAACAGTATCTAGACAACAAATGAACAACAGATATGCATTAATTTCCTTCAAAAAGTCTTTTACTTGTGAGATAATGCACTTTACATGTCATCTTTTTTGCTGGCAGCCATCTTCCTTTTTTAGCAACAATGCGGGGGACTGCAATTTGTGATGTCATCAGATGAATTGATGGCTGTTCTTAGCGTCTCTTTCATGCAGAATAGATGAGTTATAATAGCTGTCAATAATACAAAACAAGGACAATTTTATGCTGCAATCATTCCCAAATGATATGGTGACATGATTCCTATAAAAATGAAGAACGTGCTTGGGCCTGATCATTCATCTCTAGTTCTTCTTTTAGCTGATAAACCCACATATTCTTTAAGACAGTATCATCTGGGAGTGGAAGCAGTATAAAATTGTCCTTGTTTTGCATTATTGCAGCTATTATAACACATTTTTTTCTGCTTGAAAGAGATGCAACGAACAGCCATTAATTCATCTGATGACTTCACAAATTGCATGCCCCGCATTGTTGCTGAAACAGGAAGATGGCTGCCAGCAAATACGATGAAATTGAAAGTGCATTTTCTTGCAGTGAAAGACTTTTTGATGGAAATAAGTGCATAACTGTTGTTCATTTGTTGTATAGATACTGTGACTTGATTATTGCACAATCAAAAAAATTAATCGTAGTTACCCTTTAAAGCAGGAGTTCCTCTTTACTGTCAAAAGTGTCATTCAAATTGAGGAAATTCCATCTCACCTAGTCATAAATTGGGATCAGACAGGGATCTATTACGTGCCTGTATCCGAATGGACTATGGAGAAGTTTGGGAAAAAAGAGTTGCCGTTGCTGGTATTACACACAAAAGACAGGTCACAGCCGTTATTGCTAGTACACTATCTGGTGATTTCTTGCGACCTTAATTACTGTATCAGGGCAAGAATAACGAGTGCTTACCTTCCGTAGTGTTTCTACATGTTTGGGATGTTACTTTCAGTATTAATAACTGGTCAAATGAGCTCACGATGGAGTCATATCTTCAGAAAATAATAATTCTTAAGTTTGTACCATTACTTTAAGTCCCATTCTGAAATTATAGTCAATGGATTTAAAGCTGCTGGTATAGATAATTAACTTTCATCACGACACAAGCACATTCATTATCATTGATTGATTTAGTCACTTATTTACATTTATTATTATTCATTAATCACTTATTATCCATTAAAATAACTTTCATTTATTATAGATCATTAATCATATTGTTATAATAAGGCTCATTATCATAATCTTCATTGCTGTCAATGCATGATAATAACTATGCTCTCATTTGCATGGAAATGGCTCCATTTTTTGGGCTTCAAAGCACTTCACTTAATGATTTCGCATTTCATCCTGCAGGTACTGTAGTTTTACAGGTTCTTGGCCATGTGCTATGGATGTAATAAAGGCTACAGCCAAAAGTCCACAGTCCATTCCACCACTTTGTTTTTGACAGTCCATAACTTTAATTTTAGACTTTTGTTTTCCCACTTCAAACAAAATGCATTTTACAGTTTCTGCTTCAACATTTAATGCACAATAAATGAAGTCATAGATGGCTACATCACAATCAGCATCATACTTAATGTTAGAAGCAGCAATCCAGTGGTTGTCATTACATTGTACAATTTGAAGCTTATCCTTCAGATCTTCCTTAATAGTCACTGGCTTGTTCTGTAAAAGTGTTGACTACAATCCATTGATGGTTGAAAACTGAGTTGTAAGTAACTCTTGTGCATAATAGATATGATCTTGTGTGAGCCTCTTCCACATATCAGATCTTCAAAATCATTCTCAAGTAATGTAAGTTTCCTGTTTTACTTGTTACTGCATTATCCTCAGATCCTATTACAATGACAGCAGGTACTGCATCAACTTGAACAACAAGAGGAGGCTCATCATTGCACACTGGTAGATCCGACATATTACTTGTGCCTGCTGGTGAAAGTGGCAGCACTTTGTGCAATAATCTCTCTACTTTATTTGTGTCATGAATGGGTCCCTCAAAAATCAATTGACAAGGGGTTTCAACTCCACTTTGTGACAAATCTCTAGAGTATCTTCTTGATCCCGTCACTCGGCAAGCTATTAACCGCCCTCTTCTTATAAAGATAGAGCATACACTTGATAACAAATGCGGTACATGACCAACTGTACCAGCACCAAATTTCATGACAGCAACAGCAAAGGTGTCCTTCCTATTCATTTCTTTTTCACAATGCAAAACTTCATTGATAGCTGCATCCCAGACATTACAAGACACATGATAGCCTCTAACAATTGACTCTGGAGTAAAAGCAGCAGTTGCCATTTCAATCCATGAGCAGAATAATTGGTAGGCGTGGTTCAGTTGGTGTGGTTTTGCTTAGCTTGTTATTCACCAAAATTTTTTTCACCAATTTTCCATTGTAAGTGCATTTGCCAAACTTTTGTCTCTCAAAAATTTTCCGCATTATGGTAGTTCACGGTGGAAGCCATTTTCAGAATTAAAATGTGCCCATAATTGAACAAAAGGGCCTTTATGGCGCAAAAAAAATCGATTTTGAGATTAATGTACAGAGTTGTAAAGCAAGCTTTGCTCATCCCATTTGCGAAGGTTTGACCCCAATCTGCCTTATGGTTGCTTAGTTACAGCCCCTCAAAGAGGTAGAGGTAGTAGGAGCAGCCCAATTCATTTTGTGGAGAAAAAGCGCTTTAAAAATTTTATTAGAAGTATTCATAATTTTTCGTGTCATGGGAAAGGAAAATGGCCTTCTCCTGCTTGGTGAAGGGTTCTGTTTAATGTTACTGCTTTTACTCAAGCTGGAAAGACAAAAAAGGTAAATATTAGTTGTATTGTAAAGTTTATAATTACTTTAGTAAAGCCTGAGTAGTCGACCGACTCATTGTTTGCTCAAGTGACTCACGGTTTGCTTCAGCAACTCTTTGTTAGCTCGAGTGACTATGTGTTCGCTTCAGAGCCTTAAAGTCAGCTCTAAGGACCCTGTTTTAGCTCAAGCAACTTTTGCTTAGCTTTAATAACTTGGTGTTTGCTTGAGCGACCCTGGATTTGCTCAAGGAACTCTGTGTTACCTAGAGTGACCTTGTGTTAGATCTATTAACCCTGTGTTAGTTTTAGAAACTCTGCCTAGACTCTAGACACTCTGTATAAAGTTTAAAGACAGTAGTGAGCTTGTAGAATCTTATATACCAATAATCTTTATTATAAATAAACATTAATGTGTGTAAGTGTTATTATTATCTTTTCCACTTCAGTGAAAGGATCTCAGTTGAAGGACCTAAAGTGAAACAAAGGTAAAGCAACACACAAAGATACAAGACACTGTAAGAAATGTTGAAAGGTAATTTGAAGAGAAAGTGAAATTGTATTTATTGTACTGTATAGGAGGGACTGTCACAAAAAAATTTATCCTAGGATAAAAATATCACGTGATATTTTATGTCCACGTCAGCAATTCTTTGTCCTACCAAAAGAAAAGTGTAAAGGAACTATAAATTTTTGTATTCGACTTTGTTCCTTAATTATTTATCTATGGAATACAAGTACAAAGCATGTGGGACCCTTTATTATACATTCAAAGTACGTAGAAGAAGATTTCAGATCGAAGAAGGATGACAGACTGTGTCAAGAACCGAGTAAAAAACCAAGGAAAGAAGAGGATGATCTTGTGGAGAAGGCAGCTGTCATGAGCTGTGTATTTAGCTGATAGAAAGTGTCCAGAAGGTTGTAGTGCTAACAGAAAGAGGCAGATATGAAAAAGAGCAGAAAAGTTTGTTTTCACTTCAAAATGGGAAACCATATTACCAGACCAAGAAGACTGAATGGTCAACTATATCATGACAGTGTAGGTGTTTTGTGTATTTTAAATAGTTTAGTTATGTGTATAGATGTATGTATGTAGTATGATATCTGTGCTTTTGTAGACAAACTCAGTATGTATATGCATCTGTATTCATGATTTGAATCATGTAATTAAGACAAAGCATCAATTATAACAAACTGATATATGATAGCTTGCCCAGCGATGGTATTGATAAACTTACCAGGGAACAGATAGCAGCAATACCGCATTGCACCGAGTACAGGGAATTAAAGTGATTATTCCTAGTATGCAAATTAAGGGAAAATGGACAGTAAGATTTGCCCTTGCTTTAGCAATGTCAATTTGTGCTGGTTAAGACCCAAATTCTTGCAGCTATATTTCACATAAGCTTCGTTTCCATCTTTTATAATGCTTAGAAATGAATGTGATGTTTTTGTTTCCTACTTGGACCATCCAAAGAATACAGGTTACCTATATACTGCCTGTGCAGACAACCTATAGTAATGAAGGAAGAATGGTAAAATGTTCTGAATGTAAGGAGTGGTATCATGTAGAGTGTGAAGAAATACCAGATGTTTGGACTGATAAGGACTACGTTTGGTCATGTAATTGTTGTAAAAAACTGCATGAAGACAATTATTGTGTGATAATGAAATGTATTATTATTATTATTATTATTAATATTGAGTGCTAAGTAAATTTTCCTTATCAAAACAGTCTATATATGCATAATATTTTGTTCCTAGGATAAAATATTTCAGATACAATAATTATGTCCTAGGACAAAAATATTTCATATATTATTTTAGGACGAAAAAATTAGTCCTATAATAGGACAATAAAAGCTTGCCTAGGACAAAATATTTCTGCAAGATTTTGTCCTAGGATAAAATATTTTGTCTCATCGAACAAAATTTGGGTAGGACAGATTTTTCTGTGACAGGACAGTGTTTTACTGTGTATTGTAGTACATGTAACTTACCATCACTGAGTGAGTGACGGAGACATGTGTGTGAGTGATGAAGACATGTGAGTAATTGACGAAAACAAGTGAGAGAGTATGGGTGTTTGTATTTGTTATGCTGTATAAGAGGGATAGTACATTAATGTGTATTGTACATGTAACTCACCATAACTGTGAGTGAGACTCTTTACTTTAGTGCGTGAAGGAGAGCACAAGTCTTGCTCTTTTCCTTTAAGTTCATTGCTCTCTCTTTACCTATACAGGTACCTCATAGTCCTCAACTGGTTGCTCAAGATGTCTGACTCCATTTTCTGGTAAGTGAAAACCAATCATGTTTAAAGCTTCACTTATTCCACTTATGTCTGGGTCTAGGCTTAACCCAGTCTCACCTAGGTCTCCTCTCAACCCAGTCATTTCTTGGTCATCTCATTACTGCTGTTCCCATCATCGTTATTATCCATGACAATTTCTGGCTGACCTTAAACCTGGACTGGACAGGACCGGACCGGACTGTAAACTTCGAAACGAGCCATTTATAAGTGTGAGACCACACCCATTAATACAGCCTGGGTGTGGTTGCTACACATGCCAGGTCACACGGCACTTAGATCTAAACATTAAAATGGCTGCCCTTATAGATGATGTAATCATAATTCTTGACAGTTCCAGTTCTGATGATGAAGAAGACATACTTGTAGCTCTAAGTCTAAGGTAGATCTAGCATTTTACCTGTTTGAGAGTGTGTATAAAATTCTGACTCATCTCTTAGAGTCTTAAAGCATCACACCGCAGTTCTGTGGATGGACGGCCAAAGGAACCACTTATTGTAGTTGGTACTGATTCTGAAAGTGATTTTGAAACTGAATGTGAAGTGATGGAGCCATAACAAAAGTGTGTTCACTCACAAAATGCTAATGACAGTGACGGGCATTGTATTTGATACCTACATGATGATATGGCTGTGCCTGTATATGGAGAGAACACTCATTACACATATGAGGAAGCCGTGAAAGTATTGTTAAACTGTAAGGACGCTTTTGATAGAGTCTGCACAAAAATCTTACTAGAGTTGAAGAAAATATCACTTTCTTGGTTGATTTAACCAAATTAGATATCCCGATGACATCAAAGCTGATGATTGTGGACACTGGATTCATAATGGTCGTAAGTGCACAAAAATTTTTGTTTGGAAGCATGCAGGCCTAGTCACAGGAGTTGATACTTCAGTCTCAGATGAAAATAATTAATCTTTTACTCTTATTTGTGTTTATTATTGCCATGATCCTCACTCAGACTTTAAAAGAATATTTTACTATCTATTTGGTAAGTTTCATTGTTGCTCAGTATAGTCACTAAAATGACATTGTCCTTCTTTAGATGAAGATGAGGTTCGCTTTAAATATTGTCTGGTTTGCTATAGTTTTGAAGGAGCCCCTCACCCTATTAATGGCCGCCCTCATGGTAATACCAAGCATTCTAAGGATCAGCCTTATACTCGTACAATGAAGAATACCACAGAAAGAATACAACACAGCACTACATTTCCCAAAAGCATTCTATCAGACATAACAGCAGCAGCTGGTGGAGTTATTAATGCCCGTGCTACATGCTGTCTTCCACGAAATGAAAAGCAAATATCATATTATAAGAAATGTAGTACTAGTAAAGGAGATACTTCAAAAGACGTTCTTTATAATGTGATGTTGCAATGTAAGTCCAATTCATTTGTTCAATCTGTTGTTGCTGCACCAGAGCCAATGGCAGTCTTATGTACTGATCAGCAGCTGGATGACATGGTTCGGTTCTTGACCAACCCAGCTGATTTTGCGATAATGGGTGTCGATCCAACGTTCAATTTTGGAGATTTCAATGTGACACCTATCTGGAGATTTCAATGTGACACCTATCGTTTACCAGCACTTGCTACTCAAGCACAGATCAAGGAAAAACCATCCCATTATGCTAGGACCGATCCTAGTTCATCATGACAAAAAGTTCACCTCTTATCACTACTTTGCTTCTACTTTAATTAGCCTTAAGCCATTGCTAAGAAATATTACAGCTTTTGGTATAGATGGAGAGAAAGAACTTTACAAGGCTTTCCAGACACAGCTTCCGAACTTCATTTATGTTGTTTTCGTCATTTTCGTTCTAATATTAAGAGGAAGTTACAGGACCTTTCTTTTATCATCTGGTGTTATTGATGCTTTTCTGGAGGATATTTTTGGGAAAACTGTAGATGGTGTACATGTTGAGGGTCTGGTGGATGCCACTAATGCAGATAATTTTATGTCACGTTTACAAGCCTTAGAGAAAGTATGGAATGAGAGAGAGTGTACTAACTCTAATGCAGAATCCGCCACATTTTATGATTGGTTTTTGTGCTATAAAGCAGAGGCTGTTACAGATAGTATGCTCAGACCAATAAGAGAAGCAGCAGGTTTAGGGATTCCTCCTTTTCCCTACTTTACCAATAATAGTGAACACTGAATAGGGTCATGCACACTAAGACTCACTATAAGGCATCAGAATGGCACAAATTTAATGAATCTATGCATGATTGGTCCAGCAGGCAGAGAAAATTGTTGAAATGTCTGTCATTGGTAGAGGTTCATATGGCTTTTGTGCTTCATACAAGCACTTAGAAGTCAATCAGCTACAGTGGATGCATATGACCAGTAAGCAAAAAGAAATTCATATCAAGAAAGTCTACACAACAGCTCCAATTAGTGTGTTCGATGGCATCAACAATTGAACTGCTGATTACTCACCTATTTCTATTAATCCAGAGGAAACAGATATTGTTAACATTCCTCTAGAAACACTAAAGTGTATTTGGCACAAAGCAAGTGAACTTCTTCGTACTCAAGGTGCAGTTGTTGCCGGCCCTCGTCTCACAAATTCAGATCCTCGAACAATTATTGTTCCTTCAAAGTCAAGTACAAAGCCTCACATTGTTTCTCGTAACTCGAAAGGAGCATTTTGTTGTGAAATGAGCTGTCTTAATTAGGCTGTTTTAAAAATTTGTAGCCACACTGTTGCAGCTGCTCAATTTGGATCTGAATTGCGTGAGTTTCTCAGAGGTTACTGTAAGAAAAAGTGTTCTCCAAGCTTAACACAGCTATCTAAAAGTGGTACATCAAAAGGAGTTGGGAAGAAGGGAGATAAGCCTCCTAGAAAGCGTAAGATTTCTGAGCCTGTTCATATTTTTGTGCATGGTGTTACAAACTCTTCAGCTGCTTCAGCAGAGACCATATATGCTTCACCAGCATCACCAACTGTACCTCCTATGATCCCTGGCCCACCAAGCTTTTCACAATATCAAAACATATATCCAATGTCACAGCATCAGTATGGCTAATGGTTTCCAGGTGGCCTTAGCAATTTTCAACAACAAACTATGTCACATGGATACTGTCCACCTTACTTTAATTGTCATCCTCTGGAACCAACAAATAATAATCCTTTTCTACTACGATTCGTTTGTGGAAATATTCGTGTATGCCAATCTTGTCGTTCTAGTTTACATTCTGCTGATGGTAGTATTCCTATTCCAACTCATGATTTATGTGTAGCTAGACTTGGAAAAAAACCATACTTTAACAGTGCCACTGGATTATGGTGTACTCCAAGTAAAGACACAAACTCCCATTATTGTGCCAAAATGGCTTGTCTTAAAATAGTTGTCCCTTTTTTCGTATCATCATCTCTTCTTATTAATGAGGATGTCAAAGACAAGCTTGCTTCTTCTCACAAGACCTTTTTGTATACTGAATTTGGTATTGAATGCTGAAAATACTCTCATGGTATCATAATCATAAAACTATCATTATCATTCATTTAATCATTTGTGACCCAATATGAGAAAACCAGGCTATCTGCGGGAATCATCAATTAGAGACATGGCTTCTTAAAGTTGTGACAGCGGTACGTTATCAAAACTGAGATTATACCAAATATATATTGTATAAAGAAATTCCTTTCATTTGATACCAAGTTTGCCTAAAATAACTTAAAAAAGGTCATTTACAGACCTTTCTTTTTGTTGTGTACCATGTAAATAATGCAAGATATAATGATAAAAATGGCTGTAACTCAATTTCATTCGTTTAGACTTCTTGTTGCATAAATAAGCATAACTCAGCACTAGATGTGTCATATGACATGAAAGAAAGACCAAAAGATAGGAAAAACTTTGCTTAATTAAGAAAACCATAAATCTCAATTTTCTATTTTGGAGCTGGTTTTCTCATATCAGGTCACATTTATTTAACAATAATAAATAGTAGTTAATAATAAACTTAATAGTTTATATAAGTGGGTGGAGAATAAAATGGCTCATTTTTGAAATTTACAGTCCGGTCCGGTCCTGTCCAGTCCAGGTTTTAAGGTCAGCCGACAATTTCAATTGACTTTTATTATTAAGAATGATAATTATGACTACTATGTTGCTTGTAGTATTTATGTTGTATAGTATAAAGTAGTTGAAGCATACTATTGTATTGTTAAGTGGTTAGTATTGTTTCTGACTAGGTATCAAGTAAGTTTTTTTATTCATTGTGTTTTTTTGCGCGATTACTTACTGCTGATTATCAAAATAGTCTTATGGCATCTCCAACTTGTAGTGTTAGCCTTTCTACCTTGCTCCTTGCATAGTACAAGGCCAGTTTGCCTTGCTTTCTCCATACTTGTGCAGAGATAATGGTTGTTTATAGTTCCTTGTAACCATGGTAAGGTGCTAGAATACCTTTCGTTGCCATGACGCCCTGTGCACCTCCGTGTGATGGCCAGTTTGACGCGCTCCATGCACAGCAATGGTTGGAGGATCTGGTAGCTTCTTTTTCAAGAACTGCAAGGAGTATAGCGGCGTTTTTGGCATTACATCATAGCTTATGGTCTCTAGAATTACTAGGAGCAAAAAGCTATTTTTCAATCAACGCGCGAGTTGACTTATCAGTATACTGAAAAATTTAATAATGCGACACAAGGGCCCTTTTGTCAATTATGGTCACAAATATATTTTTATGTCTAAACTAACCACACCTGTCACTTAAAATTTCCCTCCAAATTAATTTATGACATAAAGCCATGACAAAATTTATTAAATAGCTTTTTCAGCAATGAAATTGTTTTTTTCAGCATTTGTTTCACCTATACGCTGTACAACAGAACATGGGCTTCAATTGCAGCTAAATCTACGAGACAAAAGGGAGAAAAGTGGCTTACTAATTACCAGGCAGTTCATAAAAAATGAAAAGTTATTTACCCATACTTTTTATAATATTTAAAGTTCAATGATCTATTATTGCTAAATTGTGCATGATAAACATTTGAAAAAGGCAGAAGTTGAACAACTTTTTATTTCCTATAGTGGTATCAAGAAAGAAAGATTAGAATTACAGCCACTTGTACCTTAACTTTTGTATTTCTTGTAACTCCATCATACATACTATGCATCAAACTTTAAAAAAATAAAATATATGCATAATAATCATCAAAAACTGAAAGTACAAGACATGAATTAAAAATCAGCTTCATGAACAATGTGCTATATTAAACATCTGCATAAAACTTCATGTTCGTCCTAAACATACATTATAAACCACTAACAAAATAAATACATGTGCTCACAAAGAGGAACATCCCCATCACCTTTTGAGTCACGTTCCAAGTCAGAACTTACTTTTTCACGCTATATTTGTACACAATCCTTGTGTGAAATATGTACCTGTGTTATGAATGTTAAATATGCAAATGTGACCATAATTGATAAAAGGTACCACTTGTCGCATTATTAAATTTATCAGTAGAGTGATAATAAGTCAATTTGTGCGTCGTGTCATTGGTCGAAAAATAGCTTTTCACAGAGTGATTCTAGGGACTATAAGCTATGAATTAATGCTAAAGACACCGCTATACTCCTTGCACTTCCTGAGAATAAAGCTATAAGATCCTTTAGCCATTGCAGTACATGGAGCGCGTCAAACCGTCCGTCCAATGGAAATGAACAGGTAGTCATGGCCATGATAGGTAACCTAGCAACTCACCATGGTTACAGAGAAATGATGAACAGTCAATACCTTTCTATAACTATGAAAAAGCAAGGAAAACTGACATTTACTACATTAGGAGGAAGGTAGAAGGGCAAACAGTACAAGCTAGAGATGCTACAAGACTACTTCAATAATCAGCAGTAAGATACTGATGCAAATAGCACAATATGAATACTTAAAAACTAACTTGACACCTACATAGCACTAAAGCTTAACTAAATTGTACATTATGCAATACAACTAAAGAACTACAAGCAATACAGTATCATAAATATCATCATTAACATTAAAAATGAACAGAAATTGTCATGGATAATGAAACTAGCTGTAATAATGGGAACAGTGATGCTGACAAAGTTGGAGTAGACCAAGAGATAACAGATTTCACAGGAAACCTACATGAGTCTGGGTGAAGCCATGACCAAGACGTAAGTGGAATAAGTGAAGATCAAAACATGATTGGGTTTGACTTACCACAAGACATGGAGGATGAAGTGAGACGTCTTGAAGAACCAGTGGAGGACAACGAGGTACGTGGTCAAGAGAGAAAGAGACTTAAGAAAGGAATGAGAGGAAAGTGGAAGACTCATTGTCACTCACTCATTGTCACAGTAAGATACATGTATTACTAAATTTACTATACACAATCATACACCTACCTTCATGTACAGTATAATCAATGCAAGTACCCTAAGATAGTCTTGTGTCTCTGTCACTCACTCACAGTCATGGTAAGTTACATGTATTATAATACACAATAATACACAGTACAGTATAACCAATACAACTTCTCATTTTTTCACTTTCTCTCAAACTTACTTCATGACTGTTCTTTGATTATCTTGTATCTTTGTGGGTGTTGCTTTACTTTAGGTCCTTGAATTGACTGAAGTCCTTTCCGTGGAGTGGAAGATTGAAATAATAATAACACTTAGACACACCAATGTTTATTTAT
Source organism: Amphimedon queenslandica (assembly GCF_000090795.2). Classification (NCBI taxonomy): domain Eukaryota; kingdom Metazoa; phylum Porifera; class Demospongiae; order Haplosclerida; family Niphatidae; genus Amphimedon; species Amphimedon queenslandica. The sequence goes on along the minus strand of NW_003546259.1, from coordinate 470,816 downwards.
AATAACTATTATTTTATGACAAGATTCTACAAGCTTAACTACTTTCTTTAAAGTTTCTACAGGGTGTTTGGACCTTTTACTAAGTTGCTATAGCTAAGTAGAGCTAACAAAGGGTAGGCTCTAGTTAACACCAAGTCATTCGAACACATACAGGGTTGGTCAAGCAAACACAGTCTCTAGAGCTAACGCAAAGTTTCATTAGTTAACAGAGGCACTGTAGAGCTCACTCTAAATCCATTGAGCTAACAGAGTTGCTAGAGCTAACAAGGAGTTGCTCAAGCTAACCATGACTCACTCAAGCGAATAAAGAGTTGCTCGGGTAGTAAGGCGTTACAAAAGTATTTATAGACCTTAAACTATAACTGTGACTGACCTTGTTTGTCTTTTCAGCTTGAATAAAAGCAGTAACATGGAATTGAAGCCTTCACCAAGCACAAGAAGGCCATTTTCCTTTTTTGTGACACAGAAGAATACAGATACCTCTAATAAAATCTTCAAAGCGCTTTTTCTCCACTAAATGATTTGGGCTGCTCCTACTACCCCTTCCTCTTTGAGTGGCTGTAACTAAGCAACCATAAGGCAGATAGAGCTGAGAAATTCGTGACTGGCACAAGCAAAGCTTGTGTTACAAATTTGTACATAAATCTCAAAATTGATTTATTGTTACAAACGGTACCTTTTGTCAATTTTGGTCACAAATAGTAACTAATATTAATGGTACGATAAAAGTTTGTAGCATCACATACTATATATACATTTACATCTATAGCTTCACAATGCATTTTAAGGTGATTGAATTATATATGTATATGAAATGTAGACAATCATTGCCAATAATTGCCATCCTGAATTAAGAAGACCTGCATTATGCAAATACACTTTACAAAAGACATGAATACATTTCAATGTGCAAACATTTCTTCTTGTCAATGAAAACAGGCAAGCACATATTGCCACTTATTTATGTAATAAAAATTAACAATAATGAACAAAAGATTCCTTGAGTAAATAAAGTACTTACTGCGGCCACATTTATAACAATATGCATGTAAGCCTCCATCATAACCTATAACCATTTGAAATCTCACAATATTCAATCTTATTTCATATGCCATTACTTAGACGATAATGTCAAAACTATGAAGCTGGAAACTGGCACCTTCTGCAATGAGATACAACAACTGATTGAGTAGCTACAACAAAACATTCAGTTGCACTTAATAAAGTATTTCAGTTACAATCAAAAAATTCAAACTAGCCCAATTATTGCACAATCCAATATCAAGCAAAGAAATTACTGCTTAATGACAAATCCTTTTGAGCTGTCCTTACCTGTAAAGCGTAGTAATAGAACATGTCAAAAGCAAGCTATGTAAATACACAGGCTAATAATAACAATACCACAAAAAGTAATAGTGAACAAACTGGATTACCAATGGCATCAATCAACTTTTCTATTGTTTGAAACTACATTATGGTACATATGTATGTACATGGCACTATAACTGATTGATAATCATCAATTACAAGTACAAGAAATACATCAATAAACCACTACATGAGTAATATGCTTTATTAAACATGTACATGAACAACGTACGGGTATAAAATTTCGTAATATAGTAAAAAGCTTTTAATTCTTTAATTTTGAGGTGGTTAAATTTCGCATTTTTGCTCGTGCACTTTTATTAAGTCATTGATTTTCACGTGCTGCGCATGCACAGTGAGCATTTCCAGGGTATTCATTTTGTGGTTAAGAAGTCATCCACGAAATCTAAGATCTTCAATACCCCACGGAATTTTATATCCGTACGGTATGCATGACATACCTCACAAACATACATTGCAAACAACTAACAAGATATATTTGCTCAGGAAGAGGAAAGTCCCCAACAAATTTTGAGTCTCATTCAAAGTCTGGCCTGAATCTTTAACACTACGTTGTAGTCCTTGTGTCAAGTACCTTTTTGAAATATGAATATGACATACAAGATAATGATAATGGTAGTACATACAATGTATACATCAGATTGGATAATACATATATGTAAATGCATGTGTATTATACACATAATATTGCTTACTAATGCTATCCTCACTTAAGACACTTTCATGACTTACTTAATATAGAATAACATCATTGTACAAAAATAATTTCCAATTTGCAAACACTTACTTTTTTTAGTGAGAATATGCACATTTATTACAGCAATTATCCACAAAAGATATGCAACATCAGCTGGCGAGCATTAACTTAACAATGTGCACAGCATTGATAACGGCATTAGTAAAATACGCAACATCAGCTGGCAAGTATGAACATATATGTAATGCGCACAGCATTGATTGCAGCATTAACATGTTAAATGAACATTATTATATATACCAAATCACTGTATAAATCATACATGTATGACAACTTTTAATGTTACTCTAAAATTACTAGATCCATAATTTTCTTACATATGTTGGACTCACCGCAAAAGCTAGTGTTAAGTAGTTTTGTTGTCTGTCTGTCATTCATTCTGTCCCTTTCTAATTAATTTTTTTTAAATATAAACTTAAAACTGCAAGTTCTAGGCCTATAAGAAGCTTACAAAGTAAGAGAAACTAATTACAAAATATAGCAAATGTGCTGAGACTTTTGACATAAAACTATTTTTCAGTAGATTTTTACCTTATAATTCATTAATATGTGTAGAATTTCTGAACTCTTACTTATGACCTTTAAACCTTTACCCCCCCAGCTTTGAGAAGTGCTGGAGCAGAAATATGGTAACCTAGAGTTACTAAACTTTATCAACTTTCTAACTTCAACATTATTGTGCCAACTTTTCAGTCATGAGTCACTCATAAGATGAAATAAATTTTAGGCTTCTTCAGTCACATGTCTTCTAAGGCCATTTTTGTTTCAAATTCAAGATGAATAGACGATGCCTACTAAATCTCACTTGACCTAATCTAAATCTTTTGCTAGCTGAATGGCAATGCTGATTTTTTTTATAGATGCTCTTCTTACTCAGGCTCCACCTGACTATACTAGTAGTGCCAGGCAGGGGCGGATCTAGGATTTAATTTTTGGGGGGGCAATTGTGAGATGGGAGGGGTAATTAGGGGTGTGGCCAACTAGGCTTGTGCAAAACTTTTTGGGAAGTAAAAATTATGAAGACTAAGCCTGCTAATATGAGCCCCTTTGTGGTTTAAAGATAGTTTACATAGTCCAGTACTGCAGCTGCTTCACAGTTTACATAGGTAAACCAAAGTTTATATTACTCCAGAAAATTTTTGGGGGGGCATTGCCCCCCCTGGCCCCCCCATAGATCCGCCACTGGTGCCAGGTAAATTTACTATTTGCTAGGCAATTCATCAATTCATATTATGTAAGTATTGCTATTATCCACATCTTTTCATCACTGACTTTACAATAATGGTATCTTATTGATGTCTTTGCCACGTTAAAAGTCAATCATGATGTGCTTGCGAATAACAAGGAAGAATTAACTTGAATGGGAACAATCAACAATCCTGCAGGATTAAAAGGAGCATTGTGTTTGTATGAGGTAATGTTTTTAATGCTTGGTGGTATGTATGTAATGATGCATAATGTTTTTATGCTGAGTAGCAAATTTTAGCTTATTTCAATCAATGGTTGGATTATTTACAAGCATTTAAAGTTTCTCAAAAATTAAGCCAAAATCTCTATACTATAGTACAAAATATGTGGCCAAATTTCGACAAAAATGACTATTAGAGAATTCTCAGTTTATATAATTTTTAGATACACAAATACATGTACATCTTATGTTGTGTAGCAAGTTTGTATCAAAAAATGGGCAGAAAACCTGGTACTATAGTACGGGTACCTGCCAAATTTTACCAAAAACAAATAGGGGAGAGTTTTTCATTTTAAAATTTTTTCTAATGCTTACACATGTTCTGATAATGTGTAATAGTTTCAGGTCATTCGGATCAAAATTTTGTTTTTTTATGACGTAAAATGTACTCGAAAATTGGGCCAAAGACAAATTTCAACAAGAACAATGATGAGAATTCTCAATATTTTTCTTATTTCATTAGCCAATTATTAAAAGTTATAATGGTTAACTTGTTTAGTGGGTATGGCTTACAGAACAAAACCTTGGTTTGTTCAGAGTTTGGTCAAGCACGTAGAACTTGACACTGTAAAATTATAACCACTGTACGTCTGGTTTGAGCCTAGACAAGGCAAAGTTTATTTCATACGTATAATATTCTTGTTGTTTGTTGGTCACATTTCTTTTCTTTTTCCTTGTTGTTGTTTATATTTTCTTCTTTTATTGTACTTTATTTGTAAAGTTGACCAATGGTAAAGCATTGAGTGCCTCCTGACAGCACCTCCTAGTTTATAGTTGACCAAATGTACTGTTATCATGGGTTATGCATCAGCTTTTATTGGGCTGTTCTATACCCTATTAAGGAATTATAATTCTTGTTAATATATTATATGCATATAGTTGCTTTTGATCAATACTTTAGTTTGTGTAGATAGCCTTTGACCTTTAGCACAATTTTTCAACGATTTTGTAAATTCAGAGATGATTGGAATGATGGTAAAATTTTTTGAAACATTTTTACACAACATAAGTACATTTATGTATTACAAAATTTATAAAATAAAGGCATATTTCCTTGTGATTTTGTCAAATACCCTGTAGTATAAAAGACTTTCCCGAGGAACTTGACAATCCACTGAACATGAGCTATGCTAAAATTCTATAGAAAATACTGTTTGACTGTTTCTTAACAATGGCAGATCAAGTCAAGGAGTCTTAAAACCATGTCTAAACATTCCTTGAATGTAATTTTAGGCTCTTTATTTGCATGGATCTTACACATGTATCAAAGTGAAGAATCTGCCTCATAGTAGAAAAGAAGTTTTGAATAAACTTAATCTTCAGCATTGTATTGTACATGATTAAACGTGTATTTGCAACAGGACTATTCAGGCACAAACACGAATACATATACGCTGTAGCATTAGTGAGCTGTGATTATTAATTGTTTTGAATTATTATCATTGACTTCACAAAAATTAGATCATGCACATAACTACATGCACATGCTACATTCACATAGGCAGTTCCAGGCCTGGGTATGCCCGGGCTGTGGCCAGCTTAATTTTGGTTGCTCAATTAGTCAAGCTGTCCATGTACTCAAATCCTGGACTCTTGTGTCACTACCAAGCCTCATAACCAAGTTATCTAGCTCACTGATCATGATCTCAGCAGTTCCCAGAGCTTTCAGAAGCCACGAGAAGTTGTCAGATGTACCAGTATGCTTGAAACTGTCTTGACCACACTCGTATTTCACAAAAATGAAGGAAAACACCGTTTTATTAACATCAAAAGGAGAATGGCAAAAAACGCACCACGCTTCACGCACCACTTTAATTTCCATCCCATGCTACCTTTTCAGTCTGCAACCGCCTATGTACATTCAACAATACATGACACACCTATGTACAAAAGATTACTATTATATACATTTATACAATGTAAAATTTTATGCATGTATTGTAGTTGTTTTTAGAATATTTGGTAGTTTACTTTGTGGCTGAATCCTTATCAAAACAGTTGCATTATGTGGTTTAGTGCATCAGTTTGAGAATGAGCAATACTAACTCGGCTACCTTCTTCTTGTCTTACATAAATTAGAGACATGTATATTAAATCTTATTATGATGTTTTATGTCTTTGTACTGTACCAATTCTCAGACATCCAAGTAATTTTCTTATTGACAAGGAATAGCCAGCTATAGCTATATGTAGTGTACATTGATTCTGAGTGTAATCTATTTCTTTTGGTGAGAGTGTGAAGTAATCCTTGAACTCATTTGTCATTGTTGCATTTCATTGTTTCTTTTCATTAGTTTTACTCATTAAAATCATTTCAAACATTGTCATGCATGTACATGTGTTAGCCTGCTTTAAGATCAATGCCTTCTTACAATATGAAAATTAATTATAATTTGCCATATCAACTTTTTCATTGGTAATGGGGTAGGCTATTGTAAGTGGTAGGGCTGTCTTTATGAGTAGCTTTAATGTAGTTTACACACCTGCATATAAATTTGTCTATTGATGTTAAGTTAGTTTGTTAGAAACTACTGTACAGTTGGTGAATTTGGAAGGGATTAATTTTGGTGCTTTGATACCCACTCGCCAAAATAAAACCCCGCCATTTTGAGTAATTACCTTAAGGAGACAATTATTAGCGTGTACTTATTTTAGCAATTTTCATGAAACTGACATTTGGCTGGTACTTAATTTAGCGTTTTTGATCATTTTTTAAAAATTTATTTAATATACAACATACATGTATTTATAGCATAATATACCGTAGGTCGGGTTATATTCGCGGCTGCTAATATTCGCGATTTTTTCCCGCGGCTAGCAATTGCCATAGCAACTAGATGCTATTTTAATTGAAAACGGCGCGTTATTGAAGCACAGCACCCGATTGCAGTGTTCTTGAGTTGTTATTCTTCTTGCTGTTACTAATCCTTGGACTCTTTGAAGCTGCTTTAGCTAGTTCTTTTCAGAAATACTCTACTCACTCTGCCTCGCCGTGTCTTGGGACTCTCCACCCATTCTAGTTAGTGTTTTATTAACTTGGGTGTGGTTTATAATCATGACCGACCGACCAGCAGTGATTTTGTAGCGAAGAACTCGAAGGTAGCGGTCCATCTATACAAGAAGATAACAGATACAGAACTGGAGTCTGGATGGCTCTACTCAAACTGCTCAAGAGTAGCTAATTAGCTGCTGAACACTGTAATTGTATAAACACGTGGTCAATTGTCATAGCAACAATCAATTTGTTTCCATGGTATTTAATTGAACTTCTTTATTAGTTTTTATCACCGCGAATATTAGCAGCCGCGAATATAACCCGACCTACGGTAGTTGTTCATATACCATTATATATGTTATAGTTATTCATATATGGCTTTAAATGGGTCATCAGGTCCCAGTGTTGTAGTCCCATCTAGGAGCGTGCTTATCCCTGCCTTTTTCCACCCCTTTAATGTAATAGCATGGCCCTCAGTTGTAGTGAAAAAGTTATAAAGGTTAATCAGCCATTGTGCATGTAGGGGTTTAATTGTGCTGAGCTTCAAATCAACCTCAATATCTTCAATGCACTTTCCACTTGATAGCTCTTTCTGCACAGTAGAAGAATAATAAGTAACAAATTCATTTCTAGTGAACTTCTTAGCAGCCCCATTTATTGTCAAGTCCAATGGCTGAAAAAAAGGAGTCATGTTTGCTGGAACAGCAACAAGTTCAATTGACATGGATCTCAACTTTGTTTTGACTGCCTCTGTCGTCTGACCTCAAAACACATCCCAAACCATCAATGCTTTTTGCGTTGGGGCCAACTTTAGCTCTTGCCTTTTACTGACTAAATATGGCTTTACAATCGTTTCAATATAATTTAATGTTGTTTCTTCGTTTGACCAATGCTTTTCGTTATAACAAAAAGAAAAGCCTTGAGGAAACTGAAAGCTTCGAGGTAAACTAGCCTTTGTTTTGCCACTATAGATGATTTGCATTGGCAAAAAATTACCAGACAGCGTAATGACAAAAGTAATTGTGATGTATCTTTTGTCAGTTAGGCCCTTAATGGGAACAGATTTTGCTCCACAAGAAGCCATGGTCTGCTTTTCAAAAGACACATATGAACTTGGTGTTTGATCTGCATTAAGAATCAGATCAGGTGGAATGAATGAAGCTTAACATAATGCATTATATCACCAAGAAAGCCACGGTGACTTTCTTCATACAATCCACGAGGTACTGGAGGTCTTGATGTTGTGCCCAATCTCCTTTTGTAACCGAGACGTCGATAGACAGACTGAACCCAGCTACGGTTCATTTCAAAACTAAATGTTTCATTTGGATGGCTTTTCATCAATGCATCTGCAGTTGCCTGCACCACATGTATATTTATTACCCCACCTTTAGCTCTAATAGCTTTAAGAAATTTCAGTAAGGAAGTATCCAAGTCACCCATGAGTGGTGGTCTTTCTTTAGGTTGTGTAGGGATTCTTAGAACTGGCTGTGGACTACGCTGATCTTTTCTCCTTTCTTCGCTCAATTTTTCTCTGTACATTTTCTTGAAATTTCGATCTGTACTCTCTTTCAGACCTTGTATTTTATCA
>NW_003546259.1:452393-462606 GCF_000090795.2 Amphimedon queenslandica | reverse complement strand
TGTTAGAAGACCTTGTATTTGTAAATCCAAACTGAAAGAGAGACATAGTTAAGGTCTTTGCAGCTGCGAATAGCGAATTCGAATTGCACTGCAATCACGTGCAGTGCACGTAGCACGCGGTAGCTAAGCAACTGCCAACTGGGCTCTATAAAACCTTAGCCTGCCTTTCTACTAGACTAGAAATGACTTGTTCTACCTCAACAGACGTTTCTTTTGGCTTCTTGTGTGGCCTTAGAAGATATCACGTCTATCAGACAGTGTCGGCTTCGAGATTACATGAATTGCTTGCTACGAAGCACGAACAAAACAACTTACATGACCGTCATGCTATAGCAGCAACAAAAAGGCTTCCAGGGCGCTTATCATCTGCCTCTATTGTAGGACACTTGCCGAAAAAAATATCGAAAGTAACTAGATACATAATGGAGCATGGAGCAGTTGTAACACTAAAAGTTATGGATATCCACTACCGCAGATCACCTTTAGTACAAGGAGGACTAGAAATCCCAGTCATGGCCCAGGTTCAAATGACTAGTAATGTAAAGAATAGGACTGCTTTAGATGAATACAATGTTCTGGTTAAAAGACTCTACAAGGAACCCATTGATGGAATTTTTGAAGATGCAACTGCTGAACTTTTGAAACAGTTGGATGTGACAGATGAAGACTCAGAAGAGATAGACAAAGAGGGAGAGATAGAAGAGATAGACAAAGAGGGAGAGATAGTAGAAGAGATAGACAAAGAGGGAGAGATAGAAGAGATAGACAAAGAGGGAGCGATAGAGATTCAAGAAGTTGAAGAACTGAATTAACCATCATGAATCATAAATAATAATTATTAATAACTATTAATAATTTAATAAGAAATTAAAGTTAGCGCGGACTTAAGTTAGCGATTTTTAAAAATCGCTAAAATTCGCTAAATTAAATTCCCGCAAACAATTGTCTCCTTAAGGTATACGCATGCTCAATTGCAAGTGGCTTTACCCACTATACGGTATTATGTGACTTCTCCTACTGATAATGCATCACATATATAAATGATAATAGTCATTATGTGCACTACATCGACATGTATGTTAATGTCAACCCAGTTGGATGTCCTATATTTACATGTACATTGTGTTGGCTTTTCATTACCACTATTATAAAATGATGAATGACCATTATAAATGTAAAATTCAGCTTTCATACATGTGCAAATGTAGATGTAGAAGAATGCCCCATCTTTTCTCTCCTCATCACTCCTCTCTCTGTCACCTTTATCCCTTTCTCTCCCTCCGTCTGTTAAAATGTAAATTTAAGCATGTTATACTAAGCTTTTGTGTATTGTAAGGTAAAGTGTAGTTCCTTTTATGCATAATCTGCATATTGATATACATATACAAGTAAATTATCCATTTATAATTGAACTTGAGCATCATTTAATACATACATTTGCAATTTTAGAGCGAACTCATAAAAACAAGTGTACAACCCCATTATACATTACTTGCAACTCCTGCTTTGTGATTAAGTGTTCCTTATGAAATGAATGTGCACTTAATTCATTCTTTAGCACATCTTTAAAATTATTTTCAATTCTAAATGATTGCACATGAACTTAGAATTAAATAGACCCAAAAAATTCAACAACCTTTATGTGTACCATTTTTGCAGTGGAAGATATATTATTGTCCTTTATTTTTACAATTACAACTGAGGTAACCAAATGGGCATTGAGAGAATTTTATAATTTACTGATACCAATTATAAATACAATGCCCTGCACTTGATTAAACATTAAATGTACATGTATATGAATGTATTCAATATATATATTGTCCTCTTTTGTTTCCTCCCTCTCTAGGTCTCAAGACCTCAAGACTGGAGGCTGCTGCTTCAACTATGAAACTCCAGGCTGACGCAATAATTATATGAAGCTTAAATGTTTACATCAAAGGAGAAGTTTATAATTATTATCATAATTATAACTGTTTTTACTTATCTTTTTATATCTAAAAAGAATATATAAAGTAGTGAACTATAAGTAGTCTAGCTTCATGACTCACCAATAGTGCTTGAGTAGATCAGTGTTTCAGCCCATGCAGCTTAAGACTGAGTGATGACTGTCGTGGAGCCAGTGAAGGAGTCTCGGAAAGAGAGTGGTACAAGATGCGCAGGAGCTGTTCAAACAATTCATGAATAAGCATGTTAAAATATATATTGTGTCCTTTCTATTATATTTTGATAGATGCATGAGTGAGCTAGGCATACGTTAAATATATGTATCATGTGTCCCTTCCATTATATTTTGATAGATGCATGAGTTTGTTGAACTTACAGAGATAGCTGATAAAGCCGACGGAGGCTGCAGGTCATCATGATTATCTGGCTCAGTTTTAATGTTGCCTCAAGTGGCTTTGCCAGCAATCATCATAATTAGAAGCAAGTTCGTACAGAGCACAATGATGATCCAGATCATCATGATGATCTCCCTGCCACTGTCTCCCCTTGGCATAGTATGAGGTCTAGGCTGTCTGTGAATGTCTCATGTCCAGCAGTGAGTGGACACGGATTAGTATACTGAGCAATTATCTCCGTATACTGCTTGTTGACTTTATATAGGGCAGGAATGGACATTTCCATTTACTAGGCTATGTCTTTTTTTAGAATAAGTATCATCAATTTGCGCACTTCAGTAGCTGTTCTCCATTGTTATACCTGTGTTCCTGCTAAATATGACAGCATTTGGAGTAACTTTGTGTGGAACATTTACGAATTAAAGATGAAGCAGTCAGTGCTGCCATTTTGTCATTTTTTATGCATGTATAAATTTTTTACTTTTGAATTGTTATATCTCAATTTTAAACAATTTTTGACAATTTGCGCACTTATTTTGTGAAAGTACAACATTTTTACTGCCCAATGATACAAAAAAGATAAAAATTCAAAACTTTGCTTGGAACTTTTGTCTTCTAAAGGTGAAGTAATTTTAGCCATTTAAGTGATGACGGGTGCAGCAACAAGAGTGAACAACCGCTTTTCTCTTCTCTTAGGAATTATAAAGTAAAACAAAAAGTGCTTGACATCTTATACAAGCAAATGATGTCTCTAGATCTTTTAAAGTTATAACCGTTTGTCAGATGAGTCTCCTTGCGCCACGCCTGCCATATTAACAAAAGAATATCAAAAAACTACCATAACCAATTACATTAAGTAGCATTCAAGAAGCCCCAAGTATCTAGTGAAGTCCCATCCATGAACCAGAAAGACGTTAGCAGGCTTTGTAATGAAGCATCCTATCAGTCCACCATTGCTGAGCTGCCGTTGCTATGGTAAATTCAATGAATATCATTAAATTAATGTGACTGGAAGTTCCATTGCAATTGCTGGACATGCCCTTTGCAAGATCTGACTTTAATCTAGAAAGATTTTTAAATACTTAATTAAAATTTTTGACCTTCTAATACTTACATTATTCTGATGTCACTTCTGTTTCCCTGGCTCAAAACTGCAACAAGCTGCCACAAGTAAGCCATTTAGATACTGCAGCTAACCAATCAATGCGGACACTTCAATAAATTTAAGATGGTGTCAGTACACAATTGGAGCATTCTCTTCTCATTTTTATTAGTTACAACTATGCCAGCACTGGCTAAAGGACTTCTCCCCCTATCCAGCTGAAACATAAAACAAGACGAGCACCTTGATGCATTACCCTCAGTATAATGTAATGTGCCATTATAATGGAGACAGGGCAAACACAAGTTGCAATATAACACTCAATCACCAGTGCACTTCTTATCATCACTGTCTCCTCCTCAACTTCAAAATCTGGTACGTCAATCGATGTGTTGTCATTGCTTGTCACTTCAAATTCACTTCGGCAACAAAAAATTGAACTTTTGATACCCAAATACAAATGGGTGTACAAATGTTTAAATTTGTATACTTGCAAAACTTTAAATTTTTCTGTATTATTGACCCAAACTGACAGAGTAATGGTACTGTGTCCATCACTCAGAGTTGCATCTTGGACCAATCCAGTCCCGAGAGTTTTATGAGGTTCAACTGACACAACTTTACTTGGCTTCAAATTCACTGTCACACCATAGTCCATGTCAGAATTTCAGAAATTGATGATTCTGGAATGACTTGTGGCTTCACGTGAAACTTCCTTGGAGACTGCTCTACTTTTGTTGTTGAGTTTACATGTATTTCGACTTCCGTGCTTTGTCCTTCTTAATAAGACAATTTCATAACAGGATTCATTCTCCCTTTTGTACAAAGACTGAAGATGATCCTGAGTTCACATCAAAGCCTAGAAGACGTGTACTCTTCACTTGCAATACCATTGTAGTAATCAGCTCCGTTTCTGGATTTCTTTAAAGGTGAAAGGGTTTTGATTCCAAATTGAACATCAGCTACTCATGTGTTATCATCTATATCTGCAATGTCTTCAATAAGTCCCATCTCCTAGTAACTTAAAAATATTTTGACTTCTCAGTTACTACCAAATACTAATGCCTTGGGTTATTATCAGCCTTTTATAATGCTTGAACTGTCTACTCATTTTGCTTTGTCATGAATGCTACATGCATACAGAAACTTTACCATTATTGTCAAATTTTCTAAAATTAGAATATTTGTGATGTCAGAATGATTGATTACATGTAGCTGTAAAAAGTATGATGCAATTGTCATGATTGTCTTACAATTTAGCATTTCTAAACTGAGAATCATTGTGATGTCACAATTATTGGATATTGGCGATTAATTTTATAAATAATAGTTAGAAATGCACACTTGATAACTGCCGTTAGTTTTTTTATATGTATTGCTGTTGTATTAAAAGAAAGGATACGCTTTTGTAGGAGGGGTAAAGCCAAAATCATCCTGCAGCAATGTCACTTGAATGTCAAACGTTACTGGTTTGTGGCAGATAGAAGCTGTTGTTTGTTCTGAAATAGGAGAAACGTCAACTGACATGAAGTTGGTGGAGTTTTTACGTAAGAGAAAACCAAGTTAAAAAGGAGATTGTTTGAGATTAATTCAGAGGTTCTTTTGTAAAAAAGAATTCACAAAACAAGTACACAAACGATATTCAGTTACACATAACAGTAAAACTGTAGATGAGGCATCATTTAAGCATTTTTAGTGTTGTAAATCAATTTTGTATCAGTGACGTACTACACTGTGCTACAAAGAGTAATGTCAATTTCTGATTTTCTTCATCACATTAAGACCATGGCTCAATAAAAAGTATGGAAACAAATAAATAAAAAATTTCTATTAAATAGAAAAAGGTAGGGTTGTCAAAAAATGAAAAAAAAAGGGAATTGAATTTAATCATAATAATAATAATTAGTTCAATTATTAAAAACAGACTGTAATGAATAAAAAAATTATTATTGATAAGAATAATACAAGTTTCAACTCTACGATGCAGAAAAATGATAATTTTATAAAATATAGATAAAATTTTAATTTCAATAATAAACTGTCTATATATATATATAGATATATATATATATATCTATATATATGTATATATACCTTTTGTTTGCTCTACTATACATTTTGAAGTTTAAGCAATATGGTTAAACGCTGTTAATATCCATGAGCTGGGAGGGTTGGTAATAGGTGGGGCTTAGTTACTATCAGCTATTTGCAAAACACGAGTAGTAATTGCTAGCTGCTGTTCTTACTATTATTTTCAATTACTTTTTCTATTCTCCTAAACTCTTTTTTTGATGCCTGGAAAGCGTGGTGGACCAAGATCTTCCCCATACTGCCGTTCAGCTCGTGCATCAAGAAGGCCGGGCAGCCACTGCTGCATCGGTCAGTAGTCTAGTGATGGAATCATTATGATAAATTCCCGCTGCCTGGACCTAGCGATCCTGTCATTCCTGATCATGTAGTCCCGCTTCAGAAGCTTCATAGCCCAATGTCAATAACAGTAGAGCAGCTCCAGTTCCACTCAAACGTGGCGTTTCCTTCTATGTCCTCTTCAGCACCTGCACAGGCAGAGATTGCCCGGACCGCAACTGTGTCAACCATGCAGCAGCAACTTTTAACCACAAGCTTCCTACCTCCTCTAACCACATCTGCAACAACATTGGCAGCTGCAGCTAATACTTCTGTTGCAATTCCTGCTCCATCATTGCTGCCTGCAGCTAGCAGCTACTGCTGCACCAATGCCTGGTCCCACTTTCGTGCCAAATTCTTTTTCTGCCGTGGCTGTGCCTCCCCCTTGCCGGCAGAACCGTGAGTATCATGCATGTTGGGTTACATAGTGTGTGCATGCTTGCTAAGTTTGTTGCCTGTAGTCCAGTATCGGGTAAGACTCGGGCTCACTGTGTTGTATGTTAGTTGTTAGGGCTCTTCTGTTACACGTATGCATAGAAGTATGCCATGCAGGTACTAGTATTGGGGCGAGTCCTACCTCCCCTCAGTCTTTGGTATCTGTCCCTGTTCTCAATCAAGGCCCAGGGTCTTTGATAGTGCCTTCAGCTTCACTGGTGGCAGGCTCAGGGCTGGTGCAGCTTACACTGGCTCGGCAGGCTGCTGGTCTTGTGTTGTCCCCAGACTGTCAGCCAATACAAAGTAAGCTGTCGAGAAACTCCTCTGGGCCAATTGCTGAGATGCAAGAGTTTTAGCGGACAAGAATAAGCTGGTTGACAATCTGGGGGGCTACCCCAAAAAGCAATGCTGGATGGCTTAGAGTGCGGGAGGTGCAATATCCCTTAGCACAGATCCACTGTTTTCTGGCTCATGCTGCTAGCTGTTACAGGGATCCTGGGCAGGGCAGAAAACAACAGCAAATGTCAGCAACCCCCGCTGAAGCAATAGCAGTAGTTACAGGCAAGATCTCAATCTCTTGACTTGATTGTTTCATTTTTGTTTATCAATGGCATATTTTATGCCTTCTTAGTTATTTGTGTTATGTGTAGCCCATTGTCATGGGCAGAGCTGGGTTCAAATGATGGTAGCGCAATAATGAATTTTACGAGTAGTTGTGTATTATCAATAGTTATGAATAGTTATTAATGTTTGTCAGCTGTGCAAGTGCTTGGCTTGGGAATTCCAGCACTTCAGGGTACTTGTGGTTAGGTGTAACAGCTGGGTAAATATGGGCATTTATTGAGTTTACATGTAAGGTATAGTACAATGAGTCAGTACTTTAAATAATAATAATAATTATTTTTATCAATGAACATTGTTATTTGGAAGTAAATGTAATTAGTGAACCCTACTCACAGTAGAGCAAATGCCCTGCTTTGCCCAACCCCAGATCTGTCACTGCTTGTTGCATTTATTTTTTAGTCATTTAGCTTCTGTCTTATTTGACTAGCCAGCATGTTTGTTTTGTGTTCATGATTGTTTTGTACTTTTAATAATTGTTAATTTTTAATAATTGTTGATTTTTAATAAGTGTTGATTTTGCTTTGTATTATGTAAATGATTATTACACATCCGACTCACTGCTACTTGATTCTTATTGCCAATCAAATGGCTGTTCAAGGTGGACCAGTGCTCCTACTCCAGTAGTTATTAGCCAGATTGGATTTTGGCTTGTCATCATCCTGACCATGTGTTTGTGTCGTATGTCTGGTGAGGCCTGATTGAGGTTTCCCTATTGAGGTTGATCAGTCCAGGTGTTAACTGCTGTCTGTAGCACGGATACATTCTTTCTCTCTGTGCAACAGGGATGTGGCTCCAAGTATATTTATAGGAAAATTCTGTTAGGCAGCTTG
Source organism: Amphimedon queenslandica (assembly GCF_000090795.2). Classification (NCBI taxonomy): domain Eukaryota; kingdom Metazoa; phylum Porifera; class Demospongiae; order Haplosclerida; family Niphatidae; genus Amphimedon; species Amphimedon queenslandica. The sequence continues at coordinate 454,867 of NW_003546259.1, read as the reverse complement.
GTACCCGTGGGCTGGAAGGGATTTTGCCATAGTCCCATCGGTTTGATTCCTGACCTAACATGTAGTGCATGATTGGTGACCGTTCATACACAGCTGTTGGTAGCATCAATAATGGGATAAGCCTAACTTATCATCAGTATGATATGCATTGGTGGATAATGCAGAGGCAGTCATTCACAGCTTAGATCCCACATCAAGCCTGACAAAGTCTCATCTTCAGTATGCTTACAGGACTGTTCCAGTTCATCCAGCAAACCACCACAGATTAGAAATTGTGTGGGAGGGGCCTACTTATGTGCACAGATGTTTGCCTTTTTGGTTTGTGCTCAGAACCAAGAATATTCTCAGCTATTTCAGATACATTGGTCCAGATTTTTGCCAGCTTTGGCCAGTTTGATATGAGGTTGTTATACAGCTCTTTTAGGATACCATTTACAATGCATAGATTAAAGGCCCCTCAACTTTCACTGTTTTTGCGGGAATTGTGATGATTTAGCCAAGCAGGATCTGCGACTGCCTGAGGATAAGCTGCAATTGATGGTGCAGGCCTGGGCTCACCAATCAGCATGTTGTAGATGAGAGCTAGTCATTTGGGCCACTTGCCACGCGACTGCAGTGATTTAGCAAGGTCACCCATTTTGCATAACTTGTTTCAGCTGCTGTCTGTGGCTAAGCTCCCTATTACTTTATCTGGCTCACTAGGGGTGCTAAGGCTTTACTTTTTTGGAGGAACAGATTGGCCGGTTTGTCCCCTCATGCTATTCTATCAGTGCATGTGTATACAAATGCAGCAAGTTTGGTTGACTGCAGGGGTTTCCAGGTACCTTGTAGTTTAGGCTGGCCTGGCCAAGGAATCAGGCTTATAGGAGCATTGCAGCTCTGGAGCTTTCACTTAAATTCCATTCTCAGCCCAGGGCAGTTAAACAAGGCAGTGGAGGCACTTTCCGAAATGAAACACATTAATTTCATTCTTTCTTCATGCAGGCATCTCAAAGTCAGTCATGATGTACTAGCTTGCGGGTGAGGTACCAGATTTGGGCTTAGCAGCTTGGACAGGCATGTTTTAGGGGTGGGAGTGGCATTGTCCCTTCTACAGCATCAGCATATCTAGTTGGTGAGAGGCATTACGTCAGCTTCTGTGATGTGTGTCAGCTGCATTCTTCCTCAGAATCTTTGCTGTTATGTAGCTTTTCTAGCTCAAGGCTCTCTGTCCATCCAATCAGTCTCTGTGTGTGCCTCAGTGCATTCTCGTTTTATCCAGGCCTGGGGTCAATTACTTTTAATTGTAATCTATTACTATTACTATTACACCTTGACTTCATATTACTATTACTGTTGCTATTACAAGGAAAATGAGAAGTAATAGTATTACTATTACTATTACCACTTCTAGTTTTACAACATAATGGAAAATAATTTAAAACAATATGTTGATAGCATGTAATAGAAATTAGTCTTTAAAACACTGTCAGACAATGAACAGTGATCTGGTCAAAATATTTTACCAGGTATATCAAATAGCAATTCAACTGGGGTTATTTGTATTGCTTATTGTGAAAGATAATCTATAGTGTCCTCCATGTTAATTTAACACTATTACTAAGGCCCTGTTACTATTACTATCACTATTACTTCAAAAATTGAAACTGCTATTACTATTACATGAAAAATTGTAATAATTACTATTACTATTACTATTACATATTACCAGAGGCCTGGTTTTATCACATCTTAGCAGGTCTGCCCAACCCCTTTATTTACCACTCTGTGCATTTCGCATATGTTTTAAATGGCTTACAGCGCTCAAGCCAAGGATCTAGGCAGGTTTGGCTCCCTATAATTTGATCTGCTATTCACTCTAATTGGTCAGGGGAAGGGGTGTTCTTTGATAGAGCCATTCTGTGGGTGACAGTCTGCTTAGGCTTTTTGCACTTCTCCAAGCAAGGGAGTTCACCTATCAATCTATAGGTCAACTGGATGAGTTAGTGATGCTTGCAGCAGGAGACATTGCCATGGATTCTCACCTCTATCTGTACTACTTTAGCAAGGGTGCACCTCAAAAGAAGCAAGAATGACCCGTTTGCTCAAGGAGCAAAATTGCCATAAGCAGTGTCGACAGTTCTGACCTATTTAGCAATAATATGTCCTTTCAACCAATGCCCCCCCTCTTTTATTGTATTCATAAATATTGATACACTCTGAGTCTTAAGACAGCATTTGGTGTTTGAGCTAGGAAAGGCCCAGCAGTCTATTGGAGTTCATCCTTCCCCTTGCAAGGGACATAGTTTTTACATTGGGACAGCAACAGCAGCAGCTCAAGCTGAGGAGAGTGATTTCCTCATTAAAGCAATGGGAAGATAGAAGTCTTCAGCTTTCATGTCTTATAGAATACCCAAGGATTAGTTGTGCAGTGTGGCTAGCCTTTAGGTCCGGTAACAATTTCTACCATGTCCATCTGGTTTCTTTGTTAGATA
>NW_003546259.1:437365-450941 GCF_000090795.2 Amphimedon queenslandica | reverse complement strand
CCGTACCTTATTTATACATAATCACTAATTTAAACACATTATAACTACCTGAAGTATTGAGCATAGCAGAAGAACTACTAGTATCATGTGATAGAGCCTCAGAATGATTCTCTTTTTAAACTAAATCGGCGAGTAAATGAGACAGCAGTTCCAGCGCCTTCTTTTAGTGCCTAAAGACCCCTTAACTCAATCAAGCCTAACTAGAACTGGTCCTTGTCTTCTTTGAGAGTAAAATCGAAGTCAATTTGGTACCAAAACCCCTTTCTTCCTGTGTTTTTCCTTGAAGAAGCAACACCATCTAGAGCCGACATTTTTACACGTGAATAAAACGGAAGCCACCATGCCCAGGGCCCCGCCTTTTATACCGCACCTTCTTGTTTAATACTAAAATCTATTTCCTGTTCTGAAACTACGTAACTTACATTCAGCTTCAGTTAACATTTATCCACCAATTTCCGCGCACAGCTATCATGTTTCAACTTTTTTGAACTTTCCCAACTATTTTGTGAAAAGCAGCAAGTCAGTTTAGTTACAAACTTACACTAGCTATTAATATATTTTCTTATTTGGTGGTAGTTTATAGATTATGATCAGCATGAAGTTCCTTCTCCACCACCACCAGTAGATTTAGCTGGAGATGGAGGGCCTCCATCACCACCAGGAGGCCCGCCACCACCACCAGCACTGCCAGTAGCTGGAGGCCCATCACCTCCACCACCACCTGCAGTAGCTAGAGGAGGCCACCACCTCCAGCAATACCACCAGTAGCTGGAGGCCCGCCACCTTCACCACCCACAATAGAAACTTAAATGTTTAGCACGCCACTTTTCCAAGCAGTAACTTCAGAAAATGTGTAATTGCTTAGGATTCATACGTAAAATAGGAGTACATAAAGTGCACCATACAATAACAAAACCATGAGAATAGCATAGTGTTGAAAAAAGCTACTAGAAGTGTCTTCAGAATTGAGCCAATATACAACTTTATCTACCTACAAGGAATTAAGCTTGCTTACTCCTACTCATGCCTTTATTGTGACTCCAAATTCATAGTAAAACAAATCCACAAACACACTCACAGAGATACACAATACTGTAGAATTGTCCATGTGCTTTTCTATATGTGATAATTAAAAGCATTTTGAAGAGACATAATATAGTAATATATTAATTTGTAAAAAAATTTTGATTGACAATGTTGACATGATTTCTTATAGAATAGAAATTAAGTTACTTAATTGAACCACTGGTAAAGTCAGTAAGAATCATCAATCAGTGTGTGTAGGTTCTTTTATATGGTACAGAAGAACAGATAGAGGCAGGAAAGTAGGAGGAAGAAAAGAACATCAGTTTTGATCCACCCGGTTTCAGTGAGGCTTCATACTTAAATCTTGTCCGCAAAACACTGTAAAAACTCTAAAAAATTCCCACACACAAGTTGCTTTGCTTGACTTTTGGAGCAGTTACTAAGACTTATAACTGACAATCCAAATGTATCAAAGCAATCTAACTAAGTACATGTGTGTCCTTGATAAAATAAGAAAGTGAAAATAGGCTGAACACCTAAAATTGACTATGGTTTAAAGTGAGAACTGACCCCCGAAAAACGTGGAGCTAGCTTAAATTTCAAATAGTATTTATTTTTGTCAAGCACAACAATACAGTGTAGGCAGGAATGAGAAACAACTATTGTAATCATACATTTTTATTAGGTATAGCAAGAAAGAAATAATAGAGAGGAAGAAACCATAAAGAGGATGTAACAAAGGTACAACATATTAAGATAAAGGAACAATAAAGGCAGAGTCACACTGCACAATTAACATAAGGTAAGCCTATACTTAAGGCAGGAAGTGCTGTACAAACCAATTGGCACCATTTTACATGAAGCAAGAACAGAGATTAATGCTATTCTTCCCTAACATAAACGGTACCCATTGGTTTGTACAGCACTTCCTGTCGTGAAATATGGCCTTACCTTACACTAATTGTGCAGTATGAATCAGCGGGTACAAGGTAACACAATATAGGAAAAGAGATGAACAATTTAAGGTAAAAATCAAGAGGTAAGAATAATAACAGTAAGAGTCTATTGACATTTTATTGGTATTTTGATTTAGTGAGCGAAAGTAAGAAATAGAGCATCCTGACTACTATCATTGCAATGACTGCAAAAGACACATTTGGTGCACCATTAATTTTCTTAGCTGTTAGAGGCCCAGCAGTTGCCAAATTAGCATATATAGGATCAAGAGACCCACACAAATTCTGACAGTAATCAAGCACAGTTCTATTTTTGTATGCTTTCTTCAGACTGCCGACAGTAGTTTTATGATCACAATATTTCGAGGTAGATACTTGTATCAACAACAAATACTTTCGATCACAAATTACTGCATCTATTGATGGGTGCCTGGGCTCTAACATGTACAGAGTGTTTTCTTTTAATTCAAACAGCAGACTGTCTTTTTCCAGTCAAACTCTGTCTTTTACCTGTACCTTTGAAGTCACCCATTATAAAATAATTCTTCTAGACACTGATCCATCCCTGCATTTGCAAATTTAACATCTGTTTCAGAGAATGTATGCCAATCTGGCTTAAATCGTAAAACAAACTGCATCAAGTCAAAGTAAAATGGGACACAGCTCATAAGTATCACATCATTGTCGAGAAAGAGCAGCTGAACTTTTGCTTCAAAGCAAGACTTAAAATACGTTTTATCTCTCTCATTTAATTTCTCCCCAATTCTTTTCATGAAATAAAATGAACACAAAATCTCCTTCACACTAAAAAAATCAGTTACATTAAAAACCTTTAAGTACCTTGCTAAATCAGCCTTCATCCTGTTGTAAATATTAGTGTCATTAACTAAATAATGCAACAGGACTGCTAAAACTTGAATACTTAATGTCAACAAGTTAAACGGTTTCTTCTTTACTAGTTCAGAATGTCATCATCAGTCAACATTTTATGTACAATTAGCTTTGTGTAACTTCTGAATTTGAAGCACTTGAACAATCTGATTCACGGGAAGTTGTTGCTACGACGAAGGAATGTTTTAAAGTTTCTGAAAGTAGTGACATATCTATATCAATGCTAGGATCATGCATGTTATAAATTTTCTTTCGAGGATTGACTGATGGCAATGCAAAATGTAAGCCAATGATAAAGGTAGTCCAATTGCTATCAACACGAACACCAGAAAATTGAGCTATTACACAAAAGAGTAATACAAGTAAATTAGCTATACATAATAAAAAGATTATACAACATTGAGAGGCTTGATCAACTACCTGGCCATACATCCTAGTCATGCCCCCAAACATATGCATGCACCAACACAAAAGTGTTCATGCACTACAGAGTTGCAAAAATGCATGACTCATTTTACTGAGGATAAATGGACGTTTGAAGCAACAATAGCATGCAACTGCATTGCACAGAAATGGCTTTTTTAATGTTATTATTTTGAGTTAAGTGAATTTTTGGACACAAATGTGATTATTATTTATGATTGTCATTACTTATTACTTTACCGCTAGGCATTTCGGTTTTCTGTTACTATGATCTATGATTATGCAATGATGATGAAGCTATAATTGTTAATTAATGTTCTGTTATGCATGACCACTCCAACTAGATATGTAGTTTCTCCTTACAGAGGCAGTACCAATGACAGCTGGTTGCAAGTTATTTTTAATTATAAACTTTGACTATAATGTTGCTAAATAAACGTTATTAAAAATTGCCAAAAACACACAAAAGCTCCTATTTCACTTGTTTTTTTAAGCAGCTGGTTTATCAGCGCACGTTACATTAGAAAAATTAATTTTTGACATAAGGCTGCCCTTTGGCGCAATAATAGGAACATTATTCGTAGCATAATTTTTTATTTGTTTTAAGGAATGAACATTACAATGAAGATTGATAGACAAATGGAATTGGTAGGTCTAAGATGTTCCATCATCAGCAACAGAAACAACATACTTAAGGAACTGACCAAAAGAGTTAATTAAAGGTACAATTGGAACACTAACATCAATTGGATACAACAATCCCCTTCCCTTGCCCACTAGAGCACCATGTAATCACACAATAAAAGAGGCGGTGCTTAATATGTAGCTCAAAGAAAACTTCAACAGTATATTCATTTTTAATCTGTAATATTATCCAGGGTAATATGTTACTTTTACCTACAGTACAAACACAAGTATTGACAAGATATGTAGTCATTGCCATGATAATAGTACTGAGTGAATGAGCCAAATGAGAGGTACTGTGCCGAGGGAAAAAGAACAACCTGAGTGAGAGGTACCAAATTAACGACTTAAATTAGAGGTGTTAAGTGAATGAGGGGTAGAAAGAGAAAGAGTGTTTGATAGTGAGGGCAAAACTAGACAATGATAAATAGTATTAGATCTACTAGGAACAACTGAAAGAGAGGTAGCAAGTGAAGAGCTGAATGATGGGCAGCGTGAGAACAAGATTGATCAGAAGCAGTAAGACAGATGGCTCTAGGAAAGATAGGCTGCTAGCATGATGAGGATCATAAGTTGACCTCAGGAATAGATTATTATCTTTAAGTTTACGGGATACAAAATTAAACCATATTTATTTCTAATGGCTAAATAGAATAGTAAATTCTAAATTGCCCCACCCACTACAATAAAATGGCCGACAACACTATAGACTGAGGGTATTGGGTTTTCTACTAGTTGTGGCTGCCCTACACATTATAAAGTGAGATACAAGTTCAGGAAAGATAACATGTAGCGAAACTATCTAAGGGAGTGGAGTTGACCATCTTATCCCTGCTCAATCCGGCGGCTGAGCCAACTGTTCATGGCCTGCACTAGTAAACTGCATGATTGGTGTGTGAAAATCGAGGTGAAAATTGTGTACTAAATATTTTTGTATCAATATTATCATTTAGTTATAGTTATAATAAATAGTTATAATTATTGTATTAGATACAGTTATAATATACACTTCATAATTATCATATAAGATACAATGAACCTTTATAGACGTGAGTATAGCTGTTCCCAATGTTTTATGTCATGTAGCCATTGGATTGGTTCTCTTATTTCAGGTACAGGTGCAGCAAGTTCAGGAAGAAGGGCTTTAAAATAGAACTCTTTCAACTTTGAAATATTCTTTTTCCACAGTAGCCTGTTGAATTCAATCCTCTGGATAAATATATCACTCTTTGTGCAAACGACGAAGTCACACCATTGCCGTTCACAACAGTACAGAGCAACTTGTATTTAAAAATAGTAGTTATGTGTTTCTTTGAGGCAAATTTTGTCTTCAGAGCTTAGTTTCAGAAAATCTGATGTTTTGGCCGCTTCTCTGACTGAGAGATCCCTGAATTTGTATGGGCTTTTAATTTCCACAAGTCCTTCATTATGAATTACACTGGGATCATTTACAAGCCCATCTGGACTTGGTGCCAGCCAGTTATATCTTCTACTTACTACAAGTCCACTTTCCTGGCATGAAATCATTGGACACTTTTTTCTCATTTCTTGTAAATATTTTTGGCGTGCAAAATTTTTCCTGTTATTCCCCCACTTTGTAGCTGCGTTACCCCTAAATGAATTATACAGCATCACTTTCACTAGCTTTGAAACTTTTGTTGTTGACCTTCTTTTTAATATTTGCCCCATTTCTGACGATGTAATCTGTTTCCTTCGTTCAGCTTTCCATATACTACATGATATGTCATCATTTCGACTTTGACCCCTTGTTGCTACTTCAATCTCTCTGGCCCTATCAACCGTAACCTTCACATTTATATCATAATACTTCAACATCAGCTCTTCCATCATATTTTGTGGAATATCAGAAGCCACATGCCACATCCAAAACACTTATGTTGCCATCATGTCTAGAATAATCTTGTTTTGCCTTTTCTGAATCATCACATGATTTTTTTGATTTGCTAAGCCATCTACTTTCTTTTGCTTTGTTGCTGCTTTTTCTTTTTCTATCAGATTCTACCAATTTGCACCTCCTTTCAGACAGTTCAGCATATGTATGATTAGCTTCTTGGCTGGTAACCTTTTCCCATGTATAAGGCCCCCAATTAGGACCAAAATTGTGTCAAATAGCAGCTCAAGCACACCTGCCATTCCAGCTTCCTCCTTGGTTTCTATTGATTTGCTTTCCTCCATCAAATTTAGTCCTAATATGCATCCATCCTTCAGCAAGATTTGTTGTGAAGTTATCTGTATAATTATGCATGCATGAAATATTATAAATTAATTGATAATTGCATATTATCTACACAAAAATGCATGTATGATAAGCTAAAATCAATTATTTTATGTAAAATCAAAATCTACTTAGACCTACACTTACAGATTAAAACTAGATCTTTTTGTACTGCATGCATGTATGTGTATGCATTATGCATGCATAACTGTACATATTAGATATGGCGCTTTGCTTATGAGGCGGCGTAAGATTCCCTGAATGTCATATTTTAGTTGTTTATCAAGGGACTCTTCAGCAACAACTAAACAGGAATCATCTGGCACATCACTAGTTGCATCATTCCAAAACATTATTTCCTAATCAATAACTTCAGAAATCAGGGCATCATCATCATCATCACCCAGCAATGATTCTTGACCTATCTCTCCCTGTTGAGCAGGATGCAAGTTTAAAGGGTGGGAAGCAGTGTTCAATTCATCAATTTTGATTTTGCAGTAGTCAGGTTTACACTTCTTGTGATCTCCAAAGCAATGCAATGGTCCATTATAGAGGTCATCTTGTAGAAATTGAATGGCTTTAGTTTTATCTTTTTCCTTACTTCTCATTTTTAATGCACAACGTGCTGCTTTAGTTAACCGCTTTCTCATAGATTCTGTTAGCTTTCCTTTTCCTTTATACAGTGGCTTTTCTTTGACAAGATTTTCTAAGGCTGATCTGTAGCATTTTACTGCATGATTTGCACACTCCATCTTCCTAATTGCATGTCCCCACACTGGTACTTGAGTGAGTAAGGAGGGATAAACGGAACTGTCACCATCACCAATAAATTGAATGTAGCGAATACCATGTCGTAATTCAGCCTGCTTGAAACCCTCCACTAAAATATCAGTTTCCATTGATGACGATGGTTCATCCCAATTTTTATTGCAGTCATGTTCTTGTGGGTCTTTTCCAATTCTTTCAGCTTGAGTACATATACCGCAGTATTTATTGCGAACTCCTAAATATAAAAGTTTCCCTGCTTCCGTACCACTGATGATTGCCACTCCAGATTTAGCATTATATGAATGCTTATGAGATCTTTTTGACCAGCCACCATCAACTATCACAGTTATTGCAGGAACACCATCATGAAAGGATCCTCTTTCTATTGCTAATTTCTTTTCTTCAGCTGCAGCTTCATCAAATGACTTCCAAAGCACCTAACCACCATTTTCCAATTACTTTTTCTGTTCTCAAGAAAGACTTCTTAGACATTACAGGTACCCCTAATGACCCCAGAGATTCTTGCAAGTGATTGTAACCTCCACCAGTTGCCATTTGTCCCCACACAGCACTCAGATTGCACTCCCATCGTTTGTTCCCAGTTATACCAGATGCTTTTGATGAAGTGGGAAAGTCAATCTTCAAATTGCATAATCTACATTGTGCCACAAGTATACTGGCAAGACCATTAGTAGCAATTTCACCATTCAATACAACTTCCCCACCACAAACAGCAGAATGCTCTGAAATATTCTTTGTGAAATCTTTTAAATTACTTAGATTAATTATTCGGCATCCTTCTGGCTCTTGCAGCTCATCTAAAGCTGTCATGGAAAAATTTTTTGCTTTTTTGATATTTACCACGATGCCTGTATTTACTGTTACCCATGCTATGATATAATTATGATGAATGAATGATAATATGCAGTAAATAAAAATTAACCTAAAACTGGTGATAAAGAAAAGTAGCAGTAGCAACACTAAAAGAGTAGTTCTGAAAAGAACTGTTTGTCTATAAACATCTTTTAAGGAGCTTTGCATAACAAACCACATCCGCATGTAAACAATTTAGCTTTCTGCGCTCAACTTAATTTTAACCCCTTATGAGCTAGCAAATGTTCTTTCAAGTTTATTTTAAAGATACTCTCTTACACCAAAAATAGTGAAAGGTAATGTTTAAATTTGGACTTTGTATGTTTTAAACGGTTTTAAAAAGTAATGTCTAGGTCGTGTGGAAGCAATCTCTATCTATTTATGTGCCAATAATGAAGCAATGTGAGCCAAGTCGTTCCAGATGATAGCAGTGCACATCTTCATGGCCTATTTTCATCCTATGAGACAAGAATTTACGCCTAATTTCTTCCACATGACCTAGAGTTTTTTCTTGTAGGTTTATATATGCCTTCATTCATCAATACTAACCATAATAGGCCGAAATATTTGGTGTAAGGTGTACGGGACTCGTGAGCGCAACATATCCTGTGCCAAGAGAAGATAACTAGATGATTAAACAATTTATTCCTAAGCTAAAAACATCATTTATAACTTTGATTCTTAAAAAATGAAAGAAATAAGTTTATTGTAAAAATAATAGTACCACTAACACAGCTCATTAATTATTCATCATAAATGTAACCCGCCCCCTTAACGATGATATCTATCAAAATATAAATACAGCTTAGGCAAAGTAGCAACTATACCTGATTCTTGGTTCATACATGAGCTAGATCTAAGTAGACACAAGTTACAAGAGCCAGTTTTTTGTTGAAAAGACAGTACAAGACACGACAAGACACCTGTGTGAACCATATTACTGTTGTTAATTGAATAATTAAAATTTTGGTGTAGATGAGCGGGCGAGAAAAAAGAAACTATGAATTTAATTGGAGTGGCCTAACCAGTAGCTGTTAATATAATAAGTGCATGCTTATCATTTCTGTTAAAGTTCTGTTCAGTTTCATTCAAGTTTGAAGAAATACTTTTGAGAGTTTTGCCGGGGCTGCTGTGTTTCACATGCTTTTTGTCACAACATTGGTGATGAGGGTATTTAGAGCTATAGATCATGTACTTAACTTCTGCTAGTCACCTTCTTTTCACTCCCTTCACACAGTATGGCAATGCATGGCCAAATACCACCGTTCAATGCCACTAAGGATTCGTCAATGTCCTACATAAAATGACCCCCACTTCAGTGCCAATCAAATCACAGATGATGATGTCCAGAAAGCTATCTTTATCACTGTCATTGGTACTCATACCAAACTAACAATTAATTCATTAATTAATTATCATTTTAATTATTAGCAATTAATTAATTCATTAATTATTATCGGGGGGGGGGGTGACTTCGTACAGCCAAAGTCAACCAAAGAGGATTATGATACACTGAAGGCCATGACCAACAAGCTGAGGGATCATTTTCATCCCATACCACCCCGTATCACCCAGAGATACAAGTAAGTGTGCCCGTCATTGTTGGAACCTGATGAAACAGTTACGTTGCAGAGCTTGGCAATTAAAGAACAATGTAGTTTTGGAGACTTGTTAAATGCAATGATCAGAAACAGGCTTGTATGTGGGATACATAACACGTGCATCCAGCATCGCCTTCACGAGGATGGTGGTGGATGTAAGGCTGGCCAGGGGGCAAGGCCCCCCAAAAATCTTTCTGCAGTATTGTATACTGAGTTTTACCTATATAAACTGAAGCTGCTGCAGCACTTGACTATGTCCACTACCTTTAAACCAAAAAGGAGCTCATTCGGCAGGCTTAGTCTTCATAATTTTGACTTTCCTGAAAGGTCTTCTAAGTTCTGCAGAAGCTTGCTTGACCACATCCCATAATTACCACACCAATGTGATAAATACTTGCCCAAAAGTTAAACTCAGGATCTGCCCCTCCTTCAGGAAACTGATCTATTGTATGAGGCATTGTCCAGGATGCTCAGGCTATGGAAACAGCAGATAAAGACGTCTTAAAGATGTCCGAACACAAACCCGCAGCTCTCCCAGTTTATACAATGCAGAAGAAAAATCAATGCAATGTGTAATGTTATATGTGTGGAGGTAACCATTACCAAAATCTTCCTAACTTAATCACAAGGGAGTAAAAGGTACTTAGTTGCACAAACAAATTTATATAGTAGAACTACATGTGTACCGTATCTGTAGCAGGAAAAGTTTGCGGGAACATATTTTGTGATTTTATACTACTCGTAGCAAGTTTCAATGTACCGTAAGAGTAAAAATTTTCGTGGTGAAAATTTTTGAATTTTTTGGTATTTTTTCATAAAAATTTAGTTTTGTGCATTAAAAATTTTGTGATACGCGTTATCCAATCTTCTTAATTTATTGACAATGTGGCGACATGGCAACACCTGCAGGGATGCCTACCATCACTATCTTTTCAGTTCTCAGCGGTTACCATGTATATAAGGAGATCTGGGAAGCAAAGGAAGGAGAGATGCTGATGCGTGAAAAAGAGAGACCAGTAATATTTATGATAAGAATGCGTGGCTGTCACATGGCCTATTGAACTAACCACCACAGCCTTGCATTAAAATTTCATGAATTTGTGTGGCCCACGGAAAGAAATGATAATTTATCCACTACAAAAATTATGCTTGTGGTACGTGGAATTCAGTTTTGCTCACGTAGGCATGAACTGTTAACATGCCGAATACCTATTATTGCTATCTGGAGTTTTTATAATGAACACTAAACAGCAAAATTAAATCCAAGAAAACATATTTCCAGCAATACTGTAATGTAGGTTTTGTCCATAATCAGTTGGCACCCACATGATGCAATCAACTTGTCCTAAACTCTTGTTGCAAAATTTAATCTCCTAATTACACATTCTAATGGTGAGGTATGTGCATGTCTGTCTTAATATTAATATACTTACATTTAGAAAGTTCTTTTTGACTTTTTTGCATGTGTTATATGTTGTTATTGTGTGCACTGTCAGCCACCAAGAGTGGTAAGTACACATCAGTTAAGAGAAAGTACTGGAAAAGAGCCAAAAGTGATATGGACTTTCCAGTTCCAGATGGCCCAGACAAAATAAATTGTTTGTGGTTACTACCATCTCCCTCTAACTTTCCAACTAGATAATCAAACTCAGCTGTTGTAATAAAATATGAAATTAAAGGGGGTGCAAATCCCTCAAAGGAGGCTGGGACTATTGGTAGACTTGTCAAGTCCACAATCTTATATAATAATGTGGCATTACAATGACACTTTTTATAAAAACTTAATTTTCATTATTATCATTGGTGTTATTGTTTGTAGTATCAGGTACAAAGTGTGGCGGCGACAACACATCTGCATCATTCTTAACGAGTTTTGAAGAGAACTTATTATCCAACTTGTTACCGTTACGCTTAGCCATAATGTTAAAAGGATGGAGAACCAAAAAATTAACTTTTCCAAAATGCAGAAAAGAAAAAAACATGAACAAATGCAACAAAAACATTGATAAAACCTCTAGATTAGAAGCAATAACACAATAATCTTTAAACGAAACCAGCTGCAAAAACCACACCTAGCCTGGTGTATTATTTCGACTATACTGAGAAAGTGCCTTATGTAAATTTCCTTAAGCATGCAATTGAAATCTGCAAATGCTTGCTGGCTGAAACTTTGCTCCTACTGACTCAACCTGAGATGTAGTAACACTCTAGCCTATTAGTGGAGTACGGAAAGACATTACAGATTTTGCACATTATTTTAGGTGTTGATAACCTCAATGCCCTTTTACAAGTACACTAATTACATACCAGTCAAAAAATTAGAAGATGCTACCCTGATATACAAAATGGGGGGCCACTTAAAATTTAGCACAACAATAATACAGCAAATATTCCAACGCAACACTCGCAAACAATATATACATACATAAACCCTCACATAGACCACACAAAAAAAATTACAAGAAAACAAGACTAAACAGTGACCACCAGACCAAAACAAACTTCATTTACAGCTTTTGCCTACTAGAACAATAAGCTCAAGAGTTCTAACATACACTTAGCCAGAGCTATAACCACAACGGCCACCGCCACTGCACTTTACTTAGAAAATAAACAATTGAGCAGTAAAAAATGCCAAAACACAGTAAAGGGGAAACAATTTCGCAAGGAAGTCAGTATAGCAGTAGTTATCAAGAGCAATGCGTATGGATACGATTAGTTATGTGGGTGCTTTACCTGAAATCAATGCGCATTACTCCCAACATTAATTGCTCTCGTGGAGAAAATGTCTGCCACCATCTGAGTGTTTTTCATATTTCCAATGTTCTCTTGGCGGTTCCAGGTCTTTCTGCTAGTTGTTTGCATGAGTTGGATTACAAATTCGAGTAATTGAAACCTTGAATAGGTACTTTGTTCTCAGACTGGTATCAGTTATGCCTTTGTGGGGGAATATTAGCTCTTCTGCTTCTTGTAGGGGCTGTTGATGGCTGCTATCCCTGGCTGGATGGCTTTTCTCTTCACTGAGTACAACAATAATGGTTCTCTTCTTCAACAAAACTTCACGCATGCATAGTACACAAATTAAAGTTAATTAAGTGACATAAATAATAATAATCTGATGATAATCTTTCCCAACACACTCCACCATGTTGACTGCAGTAGTCAGTCAATATAACACTAAACACACATTAATGATAATAATACATGTACAATAGTCATAGTTAGTTCTCACACAATCTTGCCAATATCTTGTCTTGAGCTTCCACAGCAGCGATTCTTCTCGGTTGAGTACTTTTACAGTTACCATCTTCAATCACAGTTCTTTCACAATCATCTTCCTCTTTTCTGACGTATCTACAGTGGGATCAGTACGCTCTATATCAGGGGATTCTTCTATCTCAGGAGGTTCCTCTATTTCTAGGGGAATTAGTTTCTGTACAGGATGCTTCAGTAGAGTAGTTTGCTTTCCTCTTGATAGCAATCTAACCACACCGCCTCTAGCATTCCCATCAGCTCCCGCAATGATCTCTTCCACTCTTCCCAGCTTCCAGAAACTCCTTGCTTGTTCATCACTATGCACAATCACGACATCACCAACTTTGATCTTTCTTGGACTACTACAACTCTTCTGTTCCCTAGTGTACCTTTCTCTGAAACTAAGTATTAGTCTCTCCATCTCACCCAGACCTTGTCAAGTACTGCGAGGAGATATCTTAAATGACGGTTCAAAAGAGTAGGCGAAACCTCATTAAATTCCTCATTAATTCTGCGATAACACAATTTATCTGGTATGTTTGTTAGACGTCTTCCAGTTATTAGATGGAAGAGATTGAGTGGTTTTTCGAGATCATCAAAGGCTATAAAACATAGGGGACTAGAGTTTAGTATAGATTCCACCTCAATGATTGCGGTTAATAGTTCGTCTTAGGTTAACCATGATCTCCCAATGATCTTGCGGAGACATCTCTTCATTAAACCGATCATTCTCTCGAACAGACCTCCCAACAAAGGGCCTTCTCTACATTGAATCTCCAGTCTACACGTAAGCCACTTATGTATTCAGATACTGCTCTGTCAGTCACGATGCTATTGATGACCGTTGCTGCTGAGGTGAATGT
>NW_003546259.1:416923-434966 GCF_000090795.2 Amphimedon queenslandica | reverse complement strand
CCCTCTGACTTCCTCATGATAGTCGTGATCAGTAGGATTGAAAGCCACTGCACATCGCAGTTTGTAAAAGTACTGCATTCTCATTCTCAACATGCAGTGTAGAAGTAGGATTAGACCCTACAGCTTGAGAAGACTCTAAACTAGTACCAGGAGAAAAGGGAAGTGCAGTTTGGTTAAGCTCAAAAGTGCTAACCTATAAATTAGTAGAACCACTCTGGCCAGAATTACTCTGTCCAGTTGGTTTCTGACAAAGACTAGTGTGATGTTTTGCCTTACACACCTTACAAGAAGAACACTTACATTCCCTAACTATGTGACCCTTCCGGAGACAGATGTAACTTCTTCCATGTCTCTTTAGGACCTTCTGTCTCATTAACTAAAGTAACTGTCTCACACTGGGAGGAATTATGATCTTCATCACAATAACAGCAGGATGACTTACTAGAGGAGGTACCTGTGTATAGGTTAACTCCCCTAGGTCTCTCTCGATCTCTTCTGGGTTTACTGTTGTTGGATATCCCAGCTCATTCTCTGGCCTCGATCTCTGATAAAAATATCCTTAAGATAGAATTGAGATTCCATTCATCATCAGCTACTTGACGACTGATAATTAGCCTCAAGTCTTGAGGAAGCTTCTTTAAAATGACTGGTGATAAGAGTGTCATGTAAGACTCTCTTTCAACTCCAAGTGATTTTAATCCTCTTATATTAGTCTCAACAGTGTCATAAAGCCGTCTCAATCCAGACAAGTTTTGACTCCTCATTACTAGCTCTAGGCTCATGAGTACCTCAATATGATTCGCTTGTATCTGTGTTCGATCACCAAACCTTTTAAACAAGATCTCAATAGCGTCTTGATAATTTGCGGCTGTCAGGGATAATCCAGCAATTGTTTTTTTGGCTGTGTGTCTCAAAAGAGAGATGAGGTACGTGAACTTTCCAATATCTGATAGTTAAGCATTATTGTGGACGGCAGCCTTATAAGTGTCCCAAAATGTAAACCAATTAGCAAAATTGCCATCAAAGGGACGTAAAGACAGTTCTGGTAATTTCACCCTCAGAGTGCTTGTAGGATCACTAACGAGTTCTGCGGACTCTATCTCTGCTTTAATCTCACCCTCGTTTGTGAGTGCAGCTGCTATATCTTCACTCAGCTTATTAAGCAGGTCAAGCTTTCTTTCTAAGGCTAATTTAATTCGTTCCAAGGAATCCCTATCAACAGGAGTACTTACTAATAAAGCATTAAGATCTGTCATTTTTCTGGACACTGCTCCCTTGTGGCCAGCTCTTACACTTTTCAAGTGTCTCAAGTCAGTGGCCATTTTTAATTAAAGGTGCGGTCATGTGTAATTATTAATCAGAAAAACTTTAAAAAAGGAAAAAAATGTATATCAATAAATTAGAGGATAGGCACTCTATCAAAATGACACTACTATGTGTAGCACTCACGACCAGCTCTTGTGTATTGCCCTGAACCTCAGACATCTAATGTAGCAACCGTCTCACGTGAATGTAGCCCCGTCTATGACTGTATCCTTCCCAATCGTCCCAATCATCAGACAAATCTGTCAAATTTCAGGCAATTTCTTTTCAAGAGAAGGAAAAAAGATTTGAAGTGCTGCTATGGTTAAATGATAGGCATGTCTTTACCCCATAATGGCAAGGTATGGATGATTATTTTTACTCTCGTTTCATAGAAATGTGCCAGCTCAAAAATATCATGTGACATAATCAATTTACAGAATAATTTTAAGTAAAGTACATAAACACATGCTGACAACTGTCTCTGTCCCTCACTTTGTCCTCTCCTCTAGCAGTATCTATGCCTCTAGTACTGACGAATCTCTCGTTTTTCCAATTCCAGTGAATGCTAAATCATGTACCCTTCTCTAAAAAGTCAAGTTGTGAAATCATCGAATTTCTGTTCTGTTGTTAGTGCTGTTCAGACTGAGGCTGGGCGAGAAAATTATCACACGTATGATGATTGTAATTTAGAGATGGCCATGGTTGCTGTAGGTGAAGGAAACTCTTTCAGAAGGGCTATAGAAATGTACGGTGTACCCAGAGCAACACTCCACAATCACTATTGTGGGAGGCATGACAATGGAAAGGCTCATCCTAGACCATACTTGAGTTTTGGGGAGGAAGAACTGGTTGTTTATTCAGCACTACATGCAAAAATTGGATATCCTTAAACAAGGAAACAGGTTTTGAAAATTGTACAAGACATCGTCAATACAAAAAGGATTGAAGCAGAGGTTTCAAGTGGGTGGTGGGACAGTTTTTGTTGACGACACCCATCAGCTGTTCCCAGGTCAGCTATGCCATTGTCACTATCACGTGCACATACAACTGATCCAAATGTCTTAAATGCATAGTATGACAAATCAGAAGAGATTCTGAAGTTGAATAAATTTTTGACAAGGCAGGAATTGTGATGAGAGTGGCTTTTCCTTGTCACCTAAGTCCCCTAAAGTTTGTTCTGCAGGGATGAAAGTAGTCCCACTCATTACTTGTGATATGAAGACGCAGGTAACTGTGCTGGCTTGTATGAATGCATCAGGCTATGTACTGCTGCCTTGCATCATTTTTGTTAGGAAGACCATTAATCCTTAGCTTACTGTGGGAGAAGAAGCTGGCAAAATTTATGGCTTGTCTAATAAAAGTTGGATGGATAAAGGCCTTTTTTCTTATTGGTTTCTAAAGCACTGTCTGATGTATGCGCCCACTGCCAGACCACTATTGCTAATACTTTATGGGCACTTTAGCCACTATTGCCCTGAAATCATAAGTCTCTATGGAGCAGGATATCATTATTTTTACCCTTCCACCAACTACTATGCACATCACTGAGCCTCTTGACAAGGGAGTTTTAAGTCCTCTGAAGTCAGCCTGGAAATGTATGCTTTAAGTTTTTTGCTAGTATTCCAGAAGAAGTGCATTACACAATCTAAATTCATTGAACTTTTCTAAAGCATGGAGTCAATCAATGACTATCAGAAATGTTAAGGCTTTTTCGTGCAACTGGAATTTGTCCTTTTAATCTGAAAGCTACAATTATAAAGCAATTTGAGCCATCTGATATGATGAAAGATTCAAAAGTGAAATATCATCCAATGTATAGTCCTCAACTGAAGTCTAAGGGGGTTCATAATATTTTACCCAGTCACGACAGCAACCATGATGACTCTGAAGCTTCAGATACTGACCGATGTGTGACTACTTTTCCCAATATTCCAACATTTGGAAACTATTAGGACTATAAAATTCCAGAGCTCCCAAAGTTATGCCAGGAAAAGGAAACTGGTCTTGTTTTGACAAGTGCAGAAAATTGTCAACGTCTACAAGAAAAAGACAGTGTTGTTTTGGTATGAACATTTGTTTTGGTTATAGTTGTAGCTATAGTTCGAATGGTCTATAGTTTAAAACTTGAATAATGTTTTAGTTCTAGATTTAGTTTAGTTTCAGACTTTTATTTTCTTTTAGTTTTAGTTTAGTTTTAGTTTTTTCCCTATTAAAATAAATTTAGTATAGTTTTAGTATTGAAGAAAAGTTTTAGTTTTAGTTAAAATTTGAGTAAATATATCCCATTAGTCTCGCTAGCCAGACCATTTCCCAGCCTACATTCATTTGGGTGGACGGCGGGGAAGGGTCTGGTACATTGCTTACCTTGTTCTTGTTCTTGCGTACAAAATCATACGCATCCGCTTTCTTCCGCTTTTGTACTATAAACGCCATGCTACGTATACCAAAATCACGTGATTATCATGGCGACTGACTGTATAGCTTGTGGAGGAAATGCTGAAAAGAGGGCTAGAGTTGCTGCGAGTAGTTGTTATGCGTTGCTGAAGGGTTACTTGAGTAGGAGATGTCAGGAGAATGCTATTGATGTTGATTTAGATGCTGTTATTGAAGCTTCATATGTGTGTAGGTCATGTCATAACACTTACAAAACTCACCAGAATAAAGATGACCGTTATTTGAGGCAACTAGTAGCTCTTTTGAGTATGTTGTCAGTTTTCGATCTGGTTCTGTGGGGAGTTCTGTCAGTCCGGTTACTCGAAATAGGCCACCCATCAGAAGCTACACGTATTAGTGCAAACTGGAAAAGGTCTTGTACCTCATCTCAGTCACCTGTATCTCCTACTGTTAATGTAAGAAAACTTATGTTTAGCTGTTACATGATTGTTGTATCTACAGGTCGGAATTGATTACCAAAGTGGATGCAAGGTGTATCAACAACTAACTCCTAGGAGGAAAAACATCATTCGTAGGATTACCAGGTCTGGAAATAGCGCTAAGAGTATAGCTAAAATAGCTCTCTCAGATGCTGAAGTGATGCGGTACCTGGCTATTGGAATAGGGAAGCAAGTTTACTTTGAGTTAAAAACTCTTTGTTCAAAGCATGTGAACTCTGTGCAAAAGTCGAAAGATAAGGATAACATTGTTCCATTCCCCTGGACCAGTGTTATTGAAGAAGCCAGAGTACATTGTCCAACATTATATGATGTCTTGCATTTATGTACAGTTACAAAAGGAGTAAGGTAAGCAGGAACAGTACTCATTGTTGTTGAGTATTACATGTAGGTCAAATAGACTAAACTTCATTGGTGTTGTTGTTTGTTTGCTGTCCAAATTTCATAATAATCATATGTCACTTTTTCAGAAGTTAATTACAGCTCTCTTGTATTCCGGTTATTGTGGGACTACATTAAGTATAAATTTTTTTTATTCTGTTCATTTATGAAGAATAGGTGTATATTAGACTTCAAAAGCTGTCATTATGTCTTAGTAAGAATTCTCTTTATCCACTCATTGACAATCTTGGCAGCGATCGTGACAGCACAGTTATGCGATGGAGGCATGATTTGTTGCAACTCATGCCTACAGGGGTATATAATTTAACATTCCATGAAAAATTATTGCATCTTTATATTGCAGTCCGAGTACTACACACAATTTGTAACAGATGATGATACAGAATTTATCACTTTCGATAATATCGAGGTATGGAATTACATTTTTTAATTAATGAATACGATTGTCATTAATATAGGGTGACACTGACAGTTTATCGGAGCAAAGTATAGATGATGCTATTGACGATTCTTGTAAAGTTGTATGTAGTCAGAAAACAACTCATTCTCTTTCAGAGGTTAAAGATGAGATTTCTTTTGCTTTACATTTTAATACTGTATCAATATAGTATGAATCACAGCAGTACTTTGACAGTTGTTTAAATGCTTCTTGTCTGGAAGAATTATGTAGACGGGTAGAGTTTGAAAGTGCTTCCTCTCAAGATTTCGATGACTGTACCCCACCACCACCTTCCTTTACAGATATATCTCATTGCTCTGGTATTATATTCATTTTGATGCTGAAAATATTGTCAGTAACATCCTTTATGTAGATATGTCTATATGTAGTATCGAATCGGGCTCCTTCAGCAATTGGAACGGTTTTAAAATTGTTGGGGATAATTTGGACATAACTATTCGTCCTAGGAGCCAACAGGTAGATCACAAAGCAAGTTCCCTTCACTTCTTCCATTGTTTTGCGGTTCGAGATCAAGCTAATTTTTCTCTGGCATCTGAATTTCCTAATTCTTTAATACATCGACCCATTTCTGATCTTCCAATCCAAACTTTGTTACCATCGCTGTCTGATGACCAAGCATTGTTGTCTCATTTTTCAGTTATTATTAGTCGTGTCTTGGATAAGGAAATACCATACTTTTCAACGACATTTCATGATGTCATTCAATCACACATAAGGCACAAACACTATGATAAAATGTCACTTAAATCTGAAACAGTGAGTTCCATGTGTTTTTCTAGCTTGTTAAGAGTATAATTTGAACTGATTTAGGTACCATTGGGTGTCATTCTTAAGAACGAGAACATATTGGAGGAGATGATGGATATTATGATGCAACTACATTGTTATGTCCCAATAAAGCAGGGTTCCATTACAGATCCAGAAAGTAGTGTGGAAGTATCTTGAAACGTTGTTCACAAGATATTTGGCGGGGATCAACTCACCAGAAAACGTACAGGTCAGCAAGAGAAGGAAGAAGAAATAGCATCAATGCTGCTACTAAGTTGGATGGCTTTGTACCTGTTTGTGAGGATTGGCATGCCAAAAAGATTTTTTTGGAGGTTAGTTATTTTCAAGTACTGACATGTACATGTATATATGATGTATTTGCTGGAATTTGGAACTTAAAATTAATGAAGACACATTTTGATTTATTTTATTTTTTTACTTGTAGATGATATGGTCCTTGATGTATGACACGAAAAGCTTTTCGGATAAAGGGACTTTGTATCAATTAAGGAACATGATCGATCGCAGAATCATTTCTGCAACAGCTGCAGAAGATTATAATGCTTGTGAGGAGTTTTTTTTTCAGTTGTTGAAAGTCACATAGTGACTGCAGCGATGACTGTTTTACAAATGGATTCAACTGATGACATTCCTGTTCATCCACTTCTGACTGAAGATCTTTGGGCTAAACCAGTGGAAAGCAGAAAACAAGTTATTGAGGAAGTAACGAAGCAGATCTGTTTACTTTTTGTGGATATTTTTGCCCAGGATGATCATGTAGATGGAGATGATGTGAAAAGTTACGCTATGCAAATATTGTCACGGCCTATTGTTTATGGAGTTTGTCGATGGTATTAGGGAAGGAGACAGGGACAGAACTTTACGTTGTTGGCGCTATCTAATGCTAGTCTTTAAAGCAAGGAGAAGAAAAAACTATAGTATTGCAGCACTTAACCTTCTAGCACAATACCACTTCTTTTTGCCACAAAGGCAGGCGGACCAGCTGATATGGTCAAGATGTGTCAATATTCACGGGCTTCCTGGAAGGAAGGAATATTCCATCTGATTTATACATGGAACATTTGAATAGGATTTGTAAGGAAGCAGTTTTAACATTGGGAGCTAATAAAACGAAAGCAGCATTACAACGTGTTGGTCGATGTGTTGGTGTATTGCATAACTTGCTGTCTCAATATAATACTGATACAAAAGTGGCAGACATTTCAGGACGTCACTCTTTACTTGCCATTTCACCACACAATGCGCCTCATCAATGATCAGGCCGATCAATCGTTTTTTATATACTTTAGACGAAAAGGTACATCTCCAATTCTCAACAAGTTGCTCTGGACTCATAAATAAAATTGAGTAAACTCCAGCAGTCACATTCTTCATAGTTTCAGGAGAAGATTCATGATCAAGGTAGCCAGCGGATACATTTTTACTCAAAAGTTCTGTAACTTGATCACAAATGAGAGCAGTTAAAGGAGTTCAACTATGATGATTGATTTATTATGAGGTGTCCTTCCTTGGTATACATCTATAGCATGTGGGAGACTTGTAAAGCAGGCTGACTTGCCAAAGCCAGTGGGCAAGATTACAAAAACATCTCTTCCTTCCATAAATGCCTTAATAGAGTACAACTGTTCTTCCTTAAGAGAAAAATAACCAAGCAAACTTGAAGCTTCTACTGCTGCCTCCATGCCTACTCACGTGTTCACATCTGGTCATTTGACAGGAAGTGATGTAAGGCATTTTTGCTGAGCTTGCAAGAACAAGAACAGGGTAAGCAATGTACCAGACCCTTCCCCGCCATCCACTGAAATGACTGTAGGCTGGGGAATGGTCTGGGTAGCGAGACTAATATCCCATAGCACTAGCCATTTTCTAAAATTACAAGTACAATATGATAACCATGGGTAAACCAGGAGCATATAACATATGCATGCATGATCTGTAACTAACTGAAAGGTATTTTGGTTTATAACATGTAATTGTATTAGTTTTAGTTTGTTTTGAAAACATCATTGACTTTTAGTTATAGTTTTAGTTTAGTTCTTTCACTCTGTTTAATTTTTAGTTTTAGTTGTAGTTTTAGTTTAAACCTCCAATGACTTTTTTCTAAAAGTACTTTTAGTTTTAGTTATAGTAAACCAAAACAACACTATAAGACAGGATAAAAAAAGAGAAGTTACTTCATAAAGAAAAGAAGCAGAAAATGAGACCAGAAAAAAGAATTGCGAAATTGTATAAGAAGATAGCTGACAAAGATATCAATTACTCGAGGACAGGGTAGTGGTCAAAAGAAGACTGGTAAGTTATTGAATATGGAATTGTCTAAAACTTATCAATAAATGAAGCTTTAAAAATTGCTGAGCTCTATAGGATTATAAAATTGAATCTTGTTAACTTGTAAAATAAACTCTAGCAGACCTTTTCATTCTATACTGTAGTTGACAGTGATGAAGAGGAATGGTGTATTGGCTTATTCAGTGACAATGAAGATTATCATAGATTACCAGTTACTAGAGGAAGTGGTCAAATGAAAGCTGGTTAAAAATAATGCCAGGGAGCCCCCCAACAAACTAAATAATAATGGTATCATTTTCACACCATTGGCAACTATCGGCGACATTACATTTGATAATACTAATTCTTTCCCTATATACCCTACAAATATACTACCTAATGCCAATATACATAAGGGCACGGTGATTGCCCTAGAAGACTCTCGCACATTATCTCAAGACCCTTGCCTTGCATTTGTCTCTGTCATAAATGTTAAATACACCAACCTCATTGAATAGAATGCGGTCAACACACTCCCCAATCAATATGCAAATGCTAACATAAATACCGACCCTAAAAAGGTATATAAAAAAAAATAATACGATGCTCTGATTTTCTCTTCCCTTGTACCCCATACCACGATTATTAAATACATCGGTATTAATACCCCCTCAATATGTTTATTCATGTACTTGTATATTTTATTGTACTTTATAGTGAGAAAGAGGAATTATCATGCGTTAGTGACAATAAAAATGGACGTGGGATACCAGTTACTAAAGGGCATGGGCGTGGTCGTCGTCAAATGAAAGCTGGTAAATTATTAACTGTGATATGTTTATTCATGTACTTGTACATTTTATTGTAATTCATAGTGAGGAAGAACTATTATGTATCAGTGACAATGAAAATGGACATGGATTGCCAGTTGCTAGATGGTGTGGGCATGGTATTCGTCAATAAAAGCTGGTACATCATATTAACTGTAATGTCTTTATTCATGTACTTGTACATTTTAGTTCATAGTGAGTAAGAAGAATTGTCATGTATCAGTGGCACTGAAAATGGACACAAATTAACAGTTACTAGAGAGCGTGGGTGTGGGTGTTGTCAAATACAAGCTGGCACATTATATTAACTGATATGTTTATTCATGTACTTGTATATTTTATTGCAGTTCATAGTGAAAAAGAAGAATTATCATGTATCAGTGACAATGAAAATGGACGTGGTTACCAGTTGCTAGAGGGTGTGGGCGCGGTCGCCGTCAAAGGAAACTTGGTACATTATTTTAATTGTAATATGTTTATTCATATACTTGTATATTTTATTGTAGCTCATAGTGATAAAGAAGAATTATCATGTATCAGTGACCATGAAATTGTATGTGGATTACCAGTAACTAGAGGGCGTGGTCGCCGTCAAACGAAAGCTGGTACATTATATTAATTGTGATGTGTTTATTCATGTACCACATAGCAGGAAATTTTGGAGGGAATTAAATTTGGCAAATTTGGCATTCTGATAGCCTTTCGCCAAAATAAAAGCTGAAATTTTAAGCATGTATGCGCAGGTTAAGTGGCACGTGGCCACCAATTTGCCAATTAAAATTCGCCAATCATCAAAATTTAGCAGTTCACCAAATTTTAGTCCCTCCAAAATGTCCTGCTATACAGTACTTGTATATTTTATTGTCGTTCATAGTGAGAAGGAAGATTTATCATGTATCAGTGACAATGAACATGGACACAACCAGTTACTAGAGGGAGTGGATGTGGGCATCTTCAAATGAAAGCTGGTACATGATATTAATTGTGAATGTTTATTCATGTACTTGTACATTTATTGTAGTTCATTGTGAGAAAGAAGAATTATTGTGTATCAGTGACAATGAAAATGGACGTGGATTACCAGTTCTAGAGGGTGTGGTTGCCATCAAATAAAATCCGGTACATAATATAAATTGTGATATGTTTCTTCATTTACTTGTACATTTTATTGTAGCTCATAGTGAGAAAGAAGAAATATTGTGTATCAGTGACAATAAAGATGGACGTGGATTACCAGTTACTAGAGGGCGTTGCCGTGGTCGTCGTCCAGCGAAAGGTGGTACATTATATTAATTGTAATATGGTTATTGATGTAATTGTATATTTTATTGTAGTTCATAGTGAGAAAGAATTATCGTGTATCAGTGACAATGAAGATGGATGTGGATTGCCTGTTACTAGAGGGCTTGGGTGTCGTCAATTGAAAGCTGGTACATTATGTTAATTGTGATATGATTTTATTCATGTATTTGTATATTTTATTGTAGTTCATAGTGAGAAAGAATTATATTGTATCAGTGACAATAAAGACTAACAAGGATTACCAGTTATTTGAGGCCGTGGTCAAAAGAAAGCAAGTAAATTATTAAAATTTTTGCATTTAAATGTGATTGAAGTAGACAGTAAGAAAGTACATGTACTTTAGTTTTGCCAAATTTCTTTTAATTTTGAGTGAGGTGCTCTGTACAATGCAACAACTTTTTTGTATTTTTTATACTTTCGCATGGACATAAATTATGCTTTGCTTTGTCCTTAAATTTTACATTCTTTTAGTAGTACTTGTAATTATGAAATACTTGTAGATCAGAAGATGGTAAAGTTACAAGAAGTCAAGGAGAAAGTACTGACAAAGCAGAAGGTACAACTGAGATGTACGAGTATGTATCCTCATGCTTGAATGTTTATCGTATGTTTAGCTCAATTGCATGTATATGGACAGTTGCAGTGTGAACGAAGCAATACAAATCTTGTTCAAATTGAAGGTACTTCTATCTTTTTATGTTGTTCATTTGTATTTTATATCTATTTAGCTCATGAAACAGATCACTGGTGGCAGAAAAGTTTTATTTGAAATTTTCGGACCTTAACTGTATTGTTCAAGGGTTCATGTTACAAGATACCATTATAAATGCTGCTCAAAGCATCTTGAAGAAGCAATTTCCTTTCAAAGGAGAATTTCAGAGTAATTTAAATAATCAAAGACAAAGGAAATTATTTCATACTCTTCCATTTGATTCACACTCTATACCAATATTACATACAGGTATAATATGCATAATACATTTGTGCACAATATTTAATTTAAGGTTTTTCATTTTTAGGTAATTGTCATAGGATATGTGTGGAAATATATCAAAAAGGAAGTGAAAGTGATGGATAGCTTAGGTGAATTGTTGGATTTGAATGACCACACTTTAATTCAAATAGCAAAGTTAGTGAAATCTGAGAAGACCTCTATAATCATACAACAAGTTTCAACACAGCAACAATTAGGTGTTTGTGACTGTGGGCTCATTGCAAAGCCAATTCGCTAGAATTATATTTTTGAAGTCTCACTTTACATCAAAGATTTCACCGCAAGAGAATGCATCATCATTTAATTGAGTGTTTAGAAAACCACCATTTCACTCCTTTCCAAAAACAGCAACACATGTTTTATTTTCTCATAAGAAAACAATTGAAGTGGTTGTGTATTGTATGTCATCTTCCTGATACATATGATGAAGAGATGATCCAATGCATCACAAGAAGTGCATTTGAAGTTCACGATATTGGTGATGAAAGGCCTTGTCTTAACTGCGACTCTAAAGTGTAAGATTTTGAGTTTTATTGCGTTCAATTAACTATTCAAAAGTTATTAAAAATAAATTTTCTTGTAAAAGACCGTAAATTGATTATGTCACGTGATACTATTGAGCTGGTACATTTTTATGGAACCAGAGTAAAGATAATCATCTATACCTTGCCATTATGAGGTAATGACATACCTATCATTTAACCATAGCAGCACTTCAAATTTTTTTTTTGTTCAAAAGAAATTGTCTAAAATTTGTGAGATTTGTCTCAAATATGAGAGATTTGCCTGATGATTGGAATTTGAGACACCATGTTTTAGAGCTGATAACTTCGAGCTGTTTGTGCAGGTGCTATGAATATTTGTATGAAAGGTAAGGATAGTTGCGGCTATAACATTCTGCAGTTTCATGTCAATAGGATGTTTTCTATGTAAAAGAAGCATCTGAAATTATGTGGGTCTAAAGATTGATGACATACTCTAATACTGGCATATTGTCCAACGCAACACCCACAAACAATATATACATACACATAAACCCTCGCATGGACCACACAAGAAACTTACAACAGAAGATAACTAACTATGACGAAACAGTGACAACCAGACCAAAACAAACTTCATCCACAGCTTCTGCCTAATATAACAAAAAGCTCAAGAGTTCTTGTAACATACGCTAAGCCGGAGCTATAACCACAACTGCCACCGCCACTGCACTGCACTGAGAATATAAACAATCGAGCAGTAAAAAATGCCAAACACAAAAAACCAAAAAACAATTTTGCAAGGAAGTGGGTGTAGTTGTAGTTAACGGGAGCAAGCATATGAATACAATTAGTTATGTGGGTGGTTAATCTGAACCCATGCGCATTACTCCCAATATTAATTGCTCACGTGGACGAAAGGGCTGCCACCATCTGAGTGTTTTTCATATTTCCAATGTTGTCTTTGTGGTTCCAGGTCCTTTTGCTAGTTTGCATGAGTTGGAACACCGATTTGAGTAATAGAAAGCTTGAACTAGGTACTTTATTCTCAGACTGGTATCAATTATGCCTTTTTATACCGTGAATATTATAATCACTTACAGAATGTACCTTCTTGTTAATTGTGTGTGGCAATGGGCTTTTTTAGTCTTCCTGGCTTATCATATCTTCCGCCACACTTCCTGCTTTCTGAACTGTAAGTAATGTGTCAGTCAATTTATTATTAGTATTATTATTAATAATGTAAGCCTTAGTATTGAGATCATGGGGATATAATAAGGGTTTCGTCACTTGTGATTGCCACAGGGTAATAATGTTGCTTCGACAAGGCCTTAAGGTAATCCTTTTATTGAGTCTTAAGTAACCATTATAACCTGAGGATATAAATCAGAATGTTGTCATGATGACAAGTACCAATCCCAATTGTGCGAAAGATGCATGTTTTGCAATGGAAAATACTTGTTGCAAGGGCTTGAATTTGTTTCAGCAGAGGAGACATATTGAGAAACTAAAGGCCAACATACACAGGGCAACATTGTTGCTTGAAACTTTGGGATTACTTTCATTTTGTTGCCTCAAGTTGAGCAGTGGTCAACTTGAAGCAACAAATATCAAAGTAACCACAAAGTTTCAAGCAACAATGTTGCCCCATGTATGGTGGCCTTAAGTCATCCAGGTCTTGAAGACACATACTACCCATATTTATCACAAAAAATAGTTAAAATTCTAGAAACAATGAGTAATGGCCTATTTTATGGCCACTCATTAAACTCAGGTCATGTTTAATAGACAGAACTAGATGGTAAATGGAGAAAATTTAAATAGCACAAGACATTTGAAACATTCCCTGTCACTGCTATGCTTTGATTGATGACCTTTAGATCATTCAGTTTTACACTCCCTCAGGCTGCTTGTTGTGGTATAATAAAGGCTTTTTTCAAGCTCTTACATCACTTTCTATAGCTAAAATTGCAGATAAGAGTGCATTTGCAGCTTGTATATCATTGCTTACCTTGAAATACCAGGCATTACTTTACTATTATTGTACTTTTCTCCTTATTATTTTGCTGTTAAAGAAGGAAACCAGTGTTAGAAGTAGTAAAGATGAACAGAATTATGTTGCAATTTGTCTAGATGGCAGTTAAACTATAAGAACCATTATTGCCAGTGAACAGTTTATTCACAGAATCTTTTCTGCTTGTTTTGCTTCCATTTTGGACTCTTTAGTATTTCTGTCCAATTTTTTCATTTCCTCTTCAGTAAAGAGAATATCAGGCAAGTTTTGTTGCCAGCAAAGCTGCAGCAGCCAAAAACACAGCAATTATTTACCATTGCAGCTAATGGCTCTGACAGCTTATTCTCAAATTGGGGAGTTGCACTTGTCAATATAATGCAATGATAACTCATATCCTCAATTAAAACCATGACTAATTATCGTGACAACCAAGAGTACAATGAATTTTCTAGTGAGACAAAGTTACGTTTCAAAAGTGCAAAGTTCACACACCAGAAAGGAATTTAGTAGCAGTTGAGTCGTTGTTTCTTTTAGTAGACGATTTGACTCAAAGGAATGGCCCCAGAGGTAGTGATTTAATTTATGAATTCAAAAACTGTACCATACCACACCATGGCCTGTACTCCATGGGGTAGTGGAGCTTGATATTGATAAGTACACAGTACATTCACTGTAGTTGTTCGACATTTTTATATACATGTAGTTCTTCTACAGGCATTTACCTTACTGGAAAAATAGGTTGCATATCAGTTTTTGCTTACATGTGCAGCAATAGACTGGAAGCTCAAGTAGGTACAAGTTTGAAATATAAAGGCTATCATACATG
The DNA here is from genome assembly GCF_000090795.2 of Amphimedon queenslandica. NCBI lineage: Eukaryota > Metazoa > Porifera > Demospongiae > Haplosclerida > Niphatidae > Amphimedon > Amphimedon queenslandica. The sequence goes on along the minus strand of NW_003546259.1, from coordinate 420,403 downwards.
CTTTATAGTTATATTATGTTGCTTTAACTTTTGTGTTTTCTACTGTTCGGCAATCTTGAACCGTATGGAATCAATTTTTGCAGATTTTATTTTGTGAATTAAAAAAAAAGAATCCACAAAAATTTTGGGCCACCGCTATATGGTTGTTTTTACACTCCGAAAGTATCTATTCATGCATTAAATAATTCAAGCACTGACATATACCATTTTTACTGTACCTTTGAATTTTCAAAGTATTAAAACTGTGTTTTCTAATTTTATTTTTGTAGTTTTGACTTTACATCAATAACATTTTATAATAATGAAAATGTCACGAAAAGCTATCAGCATTGTTCATCGTGGTTGACCAAACTCTGGATGCTGTATTTCCATAGAGATATTGAAGCTTAATAAAATATTTTTCCATGAAATCATTTGTTATTCTACTAATATTTAGAAACTTTTAAGAAATGCAGAGAATAGGTGAGTGTTTAACTCTCTTCAATTTGTCTATGATTCAGACTGGTAATTTTTTTTAATGAACATCATAGATCTTGTTTGGCAGAGTAATTGTTGGCTACAATGATGTTGTCAATGGCTGTGATGCTCATTTTTCATGATGTAAAGAAATTTAATGTGAGTTAAGTAACATTTTTAGAATAATACATAAATAGTATTTTTAAATTAGACGCAATCTTTCTGTCAATAGAATATTGGAGATTGGTGTGGAGCAGTTGATTATGTTGTTCCAGATGGGCATAAAACATGCTTTTTTGCTGAAACTTTTTAAACTAGAACGTGTTGTTAATACATGTATGTTTATGTGGCTGATTCTATTGGAACGAAATCATCCCTACTTGAGCAGTAATTTTAAAGCAAAAAATCCACAGAACTGCAGTTTAGTTTAGACCACTTTTTTCGTCTTCATTGTCATCATGTCCCGCCAGTCTAATTGTTGCAATATAATGTAAGTTATAGTGACTGACGCATTAGTGAAATTTATTGTTAATAATTTTATTAATAAAATTAAGTTATGTTAACTTGGAATTTGTTTAATTTTAGAGAATACATTTACCCTAAAAGAACAATGATGTTGATTGTAGCATACCTTGTAGATAGAAATGTCTGTCTTCCAAAATTTCGGTATATTTCCCATAAATGTGGCCTTTGCAGATTCTATTTTACCAAGGCTTATGTGTATTAATTTTTGTTCTCTTTACAATCACATTCCTAGCTGATTATTTTTAGAAATGAAAACAGGCTACAAAGTTCTTCATAAACAATAATGTAAAGTATACAGCAGACCTCAAGACCATGTTAATACAGTTATGTTTTTTAAAAGCTTACAAAACGGTACCGTTACTAGTATGGTTGCAGTTCAGATTTTAGTGTATACTTGATACGAGATGTTCATACAGCAACATCATAAGATGTTATGCTACAGGAGCATAGCATTATACAGTACAAGCCGTAAACTAACGTTAAACTAAAGCTAAATATTCAAGTATTACGTATACAGTAAGTGCTACTATACGTGCATACTTAATACGTAGGGGTATGTTACGTTATGTAATTGTGTATTAAAGTTAACTTGCAGGTACTGGTCCAAACTTCATAGCAAATTTCATTATGACAAAACAGAAAATAGCAAAAATAAAAACTCATTAATAATTCATGAGGTCTACATCAGTCAAGAATTTATGCAAATAAAAATTTACGGGAATATATGATCTTCGTTCCATTGGTGGCATGACTGCATGATTTTAAGTGGCCCAAAACAACTTATGTTAGATGCAATTTAAATAAACTTCATTCTTAATCATGCAAATAATTTAATGTTAAAATTGACCTATAAAGATGACTATATTTCGTGACAGCAAGTTATGAAAGCAACGATTTTACTGCTAAAACCATCCACAGCACAAACATGTGTCAGTCCATACATAACGTGTTACTCACTTTGATCAACATGCAGCTTATGTCCATAATACTCTGCCATGTATGGTACGGGATTGCAGGGGCGGATCTAGGAATTCAGAAAAGGGGAGGTTGATATCCGCGTACTTTGCGCGCGGTGAAACTTTTCCACGTTCATTTAATATTCATGAGGGGCATGGCTTATTAATCATAGTAATCATAACCACTCATTTCACTGAGAGTCGCTCAGAGTCAATCTTCTAAGACAGACTTTTAGAAAATACGGCGATGGTGCTGTTCAACAATAGCCTTTACTACATTTTATACTGGAATCCTCACATTGTAGTGCATAGCGATAACGCCCAAGTCAGAAAAGTGCTCTTCAGTCAGAGTCAATCTAGTGTACACTTTAATTCTTTGAAGAAGTGAGAAAGTTCTCTCAGCTTCAGCACTTGTAATGGGCAGAGTACAACCAATAAGTAATAAATGGTGAATATTTGGAAAAGATTTGGCATCACACGCTTTACGAGACTCCATGAAGTTTGATGGTATAGTGACAAGTTCTGTTTCTCTACTCCATACACGTCTCCACCTCTCAAGCTCACCCGGTAGTAACTGAAGTGTTGGAAATTCTTCCAGCCACAGAGAAAACCTTTCTTCCGACTGTTGTTTATGTTGCTGTTCATCATTAAGTGCTAGCAACACAGATGGTATGAGTGAGATAAGTGCACAGATATCATTCTTGTTCTCTGAAGTGAACCTAATTGTGTCTTACATAGCCCAGATATATAATTTACTATGTGATGCTGTCAGCTATAGCCAACTCAAACATCCATTGCCTCTTTGGACTATTAGCAAGAAATAGATGGGCTTCATTGATGACATCAACATAATTCTTCACTTCTTGGACTTGGCATGATGCAGCAATAGAGAGGTTTAGACAGTGTGAGTAGCAGTGTGTGTATAGTGCCATTGGGCTAATTTCTTTAATCTTTGCCTGCACTCCTGCTTTGTCAGATGACATTACCGAAGCACCATCATATGCTTGACCACATATCTTACGTGTGTTAAGGAAATTCCAATTGCAGTTGCTTGCTCAAGGTGTATTAATGACAGCAGACATTCTTTGATTTGTGATGAAGACTGATCTACATATTGTAAGCATAATGTAAGAATTTCCTGGTTGGAAAATCAATCTGTTGTCTCATCAGCAGTGATGGTGTAAGGCGAAATTTGCTCTTTGATAGGTGTAGTGATGTATTTTTTGATCATATTTGCATATATATGAATAATTCGATTTTGTATTGTTTTACTAGTATATTTTGCATTTCTTTGTGCAGATGTGAGGTGCTTCATCAAAAAAGGATCACTCTTCGCATTATACTGCAAAGCAGCAATGAAGTTTCCTCTATTAGTGTCTTCTTTGGAGAAGTCTACCTTATCATCAAGGTGACCTCTGAAAGGTAGACCTTGTTTTGCCAGAAACTCAACTGTCAAAGCTATCTGTGAGAGAATATGCCTACTTTCCTGTGCCATTTGCTCACTTTGCTGTAATAATCTTGAATCTATTCTCTCTATAACATG
>NW_003546259.1:410337-416541 GCF_000090795.2 Amphimedon queenslandica | reverse complement strand
CAGCAGATGATGAACAAGAGACCTCAACTTATCCCAGGATCCATTTGCTTCCTTGATGATTTCACCCAAGTCAACAAGACCTTGTGAATGTACACTAACTTCAACAGGACACTATCTTCAGAGGCATGAATATCCTCATTTATTTGAGGTATCTCAGCATTCCTTGCTGCCTCTAAAGCAGAGTCAACTGCCATTTCTTCTGTTTCAACCTCAGATGAAGAAGAGGCAAGTGATGATGGTTGTCCTTCTTTATCCACTCTGCATAAAACAATACATTTTAATAGTGAGTCTATACAGCAATTTTAAACTATACCTTTGGAAGAACTGAGTGAGCTGTGTACTGGATGCTTTCTTTCTGGGGTTAGACATTGCTCTCAGAATTCACTCTCAGGATGTATCCTGCTGATGGCAGCTGATGTGGTTGCTATGATGTGGCTAGTTGCTCAACCACAAATAAATTCATAAACCACATGCAGAAGGTGTCAATTTTATTCATAAACCATAGTGTAAACTATTTATGTAATCAAATTTTGAAATAAAAAATTCATTCAAAATGGTTTGGGGGGGTTGCAACCCCACAAACCCCCCTAGATCTGCCCCTGGACTGAGCTGTCTATTTGTAGCTGTTCAACCATCCACAGCACAAACATGTGTCACTCCATACATTACCAGTTTTTCGCTTTGATCAACATACAGCTTATGTCCATAACACTCTGCCATGTATGGTATGGGATTGAGCTGTCTATTTGTAGCTGTTCTTCGTCTATGTACAAACTGAATCAACACATTGTGTAGAGAGGCACCAACTCTAACTTCACTTAAATAAATACCGTATAATCATAACAATCCTGTTATTGTTTTACGCCCATAGACTTGTCTGACCTATGACAGAACACAAATTCGCACTTAACATAATAGTTATCATGATCACTATTATACTGTTAATTAAATGTAAACATTAAACGAAACACTTTTACTGTGGAAAAGATACGCATGCCATTTTCATAGCAGCAGACAGAACACCAACACCTGCTTTATCCAGCCTACTGGTCAATGGATACATTTATTTTGACCAAACCTTTCAACAGTTCTTAAAGTGAAACCTCTAACATGAGGATAGAGCTGTTTCAGGCATTTGCAGACTTCACGGAGACTCCATCCCTTTTCAAATAGTAATTTGCAAACTGTTCACTCAAGATTCATGCGCTCCAAAAAGCCTTCCATGTTAAACAAATCTGTAGTAGGTGTAACCTTCTTTAAGGTCTCATCCTTCAATAAAAAACCAGGCATTATGCATTTTGCATTTTTATTTTCACAGTTCAATCATAGATAGTTTAATCACCAAAAAATAAAAAATTAATTTTTAATAATAATGAAATTATTTAGAACTATACCGGTAAACCATTCAAATGCTAAAATTTCGAATCATTCATGTTTGGCTTTTTATTATTTGTTAATATTCAATTATTTCACAACTTAATTGGTGGGACTATACACAGACCGGGATATATTCTCGGCTACTGATTTTTGCGATAAGAAAAACTAATAAAAAGGTTTAATTAAATTCCATGGAAACCGATCAATTGTTGCTATGACAATTAGACACGTAATTACATAATTAGTGTTCCGCTGCTAATTATCTATTCTTTAGCAGCTTTACAGGGAGCCATCCAGCTCTCCATCTGCTATCTTGCATTCACCACTACCTTAGAGCTTTTTGCTGCAAATCCGTGCTGCTGCACTTGCTACTGATAATTAACAACATCTAAGTCAATAAATGGGTTGAGAGTGCCAAAAATGGGCAAAAATACAGTGAGGCAGAATGAGGAGACAAGCTCTTGTTGAAACAGCTTCAAGGAAACCAGGGATTTGTAAGAACAAGAACAACAACCCAAGAACACTGCAATATAGTCCTTTGCTATTAATATCGCAGCTTTTTCAATTAAAATTTGAATAGGACTTGTGCCAATGTAATCAAGCAGACCAACATGAGAGTTAGTGTCCCTTTCCCCTTATTGCCAATGTCTCCTGTCACATTATAGGCTATGAATCGAAAAAGATTTATACAATATTAATTAAAGTTTTAGATCTTTTAAAACATTCATTATTCTACTGTAGCTACCTATCCCTCTCAGAAACTGAAACAATCTACAGTAAGTACGCCATTTAGATGATGCAGCTAACCAATCAATGCAGCTCAGCCTGCAGTGATGCAGGCTGCAGGAGCATCTCCGTAGCAATGTGGCAACTCTATTTTTAACTGCCTCTCAATTTGCATTATTGTCCCATTGAATGCCTATAGCATTACCACCATCAATCCATCAATTTCCCACCATATTATCTAGATTTATGTTATTACAATCTGCTTTTTGCCACATTCTTGCTATCCAACATGATCCTTTCCAAAGAAATAATAGTGCCTCACTAGGTGGTTTCATCTCATTTTTAACATTTATCCTCTCCCATACGTTTGTTCTAATAGCCGTAAGTCTTTCCAAATAATTTGTTTTGGGTTCTAGCGATGCTGAAATAATTGAGTGAAAGTGCAGTTCAGGAGATGGTGTTAAAAAACATGTTGCATGTTTCTTGAAGTATATAGTTCCAACAAGTCTCAAAAATGAAAGATAACTTCAATCCTCATTGCTCAAATCTGTATCTGCTAAAGTTCCTGGCTTATTGCTGTTTTTGCCACACATAATGAAAGAACTCAACCGAAAAAACATTTCAAAAACGTTGACATGCCAACATGGCTAAAAAAGGAAATATAGTCACTGCCAGTTGTTATGTCTATAATTTGTACTATGTGCCCTAAAATGTGGTCATTAATATCTGCCAGATCAGGATCATTTTTTACTGCGTTTAGAAAGTTTGTGGCATTTAATATTTTATGACAAGAATTTATTGGGCCGATTTGAAAAATAATTTTTGTTAAGTGTACAGCTTAGTGTTAATCCAATATGATGAATATCTGTGTCTGGTGACATAAAAATATTTCTATGTTGTGTTTTTGATGCATGTAGCCAAAGCCTTGTATCTGTCCCTTTAGCATTTGAGATGAATGCTGGATCTGGTTGTGGCATGCCTTTGGCTTGTGTATACCAAGCTATTTGTAATATTTCTCCTTTAAAGCAACCAGCAATGTATAATATTTGCTGTCCAACTAGATATTGCTCAGCAATATTGCAAAGTTAGTCACCTAAAAGCAATACTGAATTTCTTTTACATTCTCGACAGTTAATAAAATCTTCCCTCTACTTTGCGTGATTAATTTTCTTTTCTCCTGATATATTGTCACAGTAGTGAGTAGTTGATGTGTATGTTGCTTATTTATCCTGTTTTGCTCAAAAAATTTAGGTGAATACCCTATTTCATGAGGATGGTCCCAAATCACATGTATTTCTTGATTTCCTTATTAAAGTCAGATATTACAAACCTATTCAATAGGAACTTACAGTAATCTGATATTGCCTTGTGTAAATTCAGTGGAGTTATGTTAATTAGAAACATTCCTTCTATGAAGACTACAGATGGGACCTAGTGGAGTTTATGTCCAAATACGGGTGCATCACTTGATCGATATGTAGTGCTTTGTTGTGAAGCTTTTCTGTCCTTTATTTGGAAAACCTTCATTGTCACAAATTGCGAGTGGCATCTCTATCATCTGTTCTTCTAAATTGTTAATGGGTTAGGCAGTATGTTGGGAAAATGACTTCTGTCTCCTTATTGCAGAAAGAACCACTTTTCTGTCTTTTTCAAGTTGGGAAATTTTCTTTTTATTTGTAAATGTTATTAAAATTAATTATTTGACCTGTTTGGTGCCTTGACACTTGGGTCTTTCAAAACAGCTTAAGATATATGTAATAGAAACTACTTTTATCCAATGGCTTTAGAATTTATAAAATCATGAACTTGCTCTTGAGTAATTGTTGATTTGTTAAATGGATTTATCAGTCCTCTTTCATGGTCTGTGTCAAATAAAGAATGCTCAGTTAAAAGTGTTACTTGCTGTTTTAGGTTTTTTCAATTTTTTGTCAACTGGATTTGAGGTCAATAATAATTGTACCTCATTTTTTTTCTTTTGTGTTTGGCATAATCTGGGTCAAGAGATTTTTAAGAATTTGTCTTCTATGGGGTAGGTATCTAGCTATATGACTAATAAAGTCTTGATTGGGTTTAATTATTGATGTCTTACATGATTTGTTCATCAACATTTCATGTGCTTCATCAATAGCAATTTAGTGCCATGGCCAGCCTTTTATGTTTACAACAAAAGCCCCTCGTTCAAAAAATGTCAGTAATGAAAGGCATACTAGCAACATCTTATAGATGCTGTGTGATAACTTTCTGATACGTTTCATTGTCAAAGGCAGTAAATGTGGCTGCCACTTCTTTTATGCTTGCCATTTGAAGGCTCCATTCTCCACTTCTTGTCACTGAATATAGTGTAAGAAGCCAGCACACCAGTAAATACAAATTGTATATAATATTTTCAAAATTGATTCTCTTGAGCCTGTTTTTGTAAAAACTTTTTAAATTCTTCAAAAAATTCTGATACTTTCTCGTTTGTTTCAATAAGAACTGATTGGAGAATTTAATGGCAACTTCATTAGAATTTGTGTCTGTTGCCAGTCAATCATAGACAAATGAAAGAAAATCTGCTGACATTGAAGTGTCATTTGACAAAGCTGTAATTTACATGCATATTACGCATTCATTATTTATAATATTGAGGAAAGACATGTAAATATAGGATATCCAACTTGGTTGACGTTCTTAAAATACATCTACATGATTACTGCTTCCAAATAATTTTAATGGCATCTGGGCCTGCTATAACTGTCGTGGGTTTCTGAAGTACTGATGGTGATAACAACCCTGATATCATATCATATTGCTTTTTTGGTTTTTTTGTGCAAAACCCATGTGTCTTTCTGAAAGCCAGGTTCCTGAAGATATAACTTTTATCTTCTGCCTTTAATTGAAAATTATCACATACAATCCACTGATCATTTGATTCTTTTGGGCTTGGCTGTCACAGGTTTCTTCAAATTTTACGTTCAGTTTCTTCTAATTCGGCTCAGCCTCTATCTCCAGCAACTTTTTGTCTATTTTAATTAAATTGACAAGCAAGCTCAATTAATTTTTAACTTTATGCAAGAGCTTAATCTCACCCTTGAACATCAAGATACAGGAAAGCCTAACCCTCCCTGTGAAAGATCTTTGCTATAGTGATGGTAATCACACACTACTGCTTCTATTGTTCCATTTCTTTGTACAAAATGAGAACAAGCAACTTACATTCTTTGTGGCACAAAGCCTACTATATTAAACCTTGATGCCATTTTCTTAGTCTCTGCACAGAATATTTATCTTTGTCACTAACACATTCCAATCTGTTGTCAATGGTAGGAGTCAAGATTTCTGCAAAAATACGTTCTGAAATGCTACTGTCCATCATAAACTCATGCTGCTTCTTAGCCATGGCTAATCACACACTAGAATGTGCATCTGCTCATGCCCACACAAGGCAGACAAGGCCTACAATGAATGATTGTCTAGGAAACTGCCAAACTTAATGACCACCAATATTTAATACCTGCTTCTTTATCAAAAATTCCCAACATTATGTGCCGCTGAATTTTCCAAGTATATGGTAGATGCTGATTTGATTATCCTAGACCAGTATGATATTGCATTTGCATGAATGATGTTAAAAATTGCTTAAAATCATACAATAAAGTAATCTGAAACAAGATAAAAAGAAGTCCGAGTCAATGACTACAATCCTTTACTGTTGAAATTCTGACGTTGAAATATGGACTTGCAATACATTACTTAGAGGGGCCTTTCCTTTACAGAGTATGTAGCTGGATATGTCACTAAAGCAGAATGAAGTCCAGCACAGGACCTACGATAAAATCAGGCAAGTCATCTTCTCAGTGGAAGCGTATACATGAAATCAGTAATTGTGTATACAGTACCTTAATGTGTACTTGCCTCACAAGAGGAGCAGAAAAATTAAAAACATATCTATTTAACTGAAATAGATCAATTTTTCTGGTCCAGAAATTGCAATAGAATAAGCAGTCATGCATTTTTAATAATATTCATTGAAATAAATTAATAATTACCATAACAACGAGCAATGGTGGAGAAATGAACACTGGTACAAGGTCTCTGTTAAAGCACTATAACTTCTATTTC
>NW_003546259.1:397533-409676 GCF_000090795.2 Amphimedon queenslandica | reverse complement strand
TCATATGGTTTACCTCATGCTGTAATGGATACCCATAATTTTTTACTTATTTCCCTTACATAGATACTTAAACAGTGCTGTAACCAGCACCATTAAAAGAGAAATTGCTTGTTATAAAGAAACAAGTTTGGTTCTCATGTGCAAAGTTTAAGCAAAGATATGCCACCGTGAAAATTATTTGAATAATAAGAATTGTTTGACTTTGATTTTTGTGCAAATCATTCACAGACTACCTGGAACCTCTAAAGTCTTTCCATAGACTTAGAAAGGTGTAGTCTACATGTCCTGCTAGTTTCAATCTTAAGGGAGCAGATACAACTGCAGAAAAAGTGCCGTAAACTTGGTCACAATTAGGCGACCTAAATTCCTTGATATACAAGAGCTGATCTCTTTATTTTACCATATACTGATAGAAAAAACTCTTCTCCTTGCTATTATCAAAAATGAGCTTCATCTGTGCTTCTGTTTAGGAGATACACATCTACTTGCACAGCCACCATATTCACTTTTTAGCCACAAAGCAACTTCGATTTTTGTGCAAATCATTCACATGGGTGCTGGGCCTTTGCCAAAGGGTCTGGTACTGTACTTACCTTTGCTTAATACATTGTGAGACTCCTCAGTTGCTGGGTCCTATTTTATTCAGGTAAATTTCCCCTCAATGTTGCTAAGTTTTTCAGAAAATGCCTAATTATCAGCTTATCAGCTACACGTGGTTCAAATTTCGCATGATTTTAATTATATTCATAAGCCATTGGCAATGAATATCATTTTATCAGTGACCTATCAGGAAGTGAAGCCATGGAGGACCAGTTCACAATTGTGTAGGGCCTTCGTGTAGACTGTACGTGACCGCTCATTTCTGGACCTGTGACAAATTTTTGATGCTAAAGTAATTAATAATTTTTATCCAACAAGGCCAAATCAAATGGAAGATGTAACTCTTTACGACTTTGCTGCTGTATGTACTGCCTCATTTTCACGTCTATTCACTCCGCCACAGCCCTCACTTATCACCAATCCATGCTTTCTTAATCCCAATTTATTATCTGTCACACCAATAATTATTGACAATTAAGAGATGTATGTTAGGAAGCAAGAATTTCAAAAATTTGTGGCCTGTTAGGGCACCACAAAACCTCTGCATCCTAGATATTATCTGTGTCATTCTCTCCTATGGTTGGCGTCACCTCAAATATGTGTGGAACCACCTTAGGGGTTTACGGATTCCACCTTGGGGTACAACTGGTGCGACCAAAACGTGAAGGCGAGAGGTGAGGGGGTTCAGTCTGCCCAGTGCCCACAAAATGTCATGGCATGGGTGGAGCCCCCTTCCTGCTGGGCCAGAACACAAAAGTCTTGGTTATTGCGAGGAGTTGGTCCCATACATTGGCCACACTTCCTCACGGCAATGTGGCCACTGTGCAGAGGACAGTGGACCACAGCAGGCAGGTAGACCCGAGGTAAGATGAATTGTCATTTAGGGCTATTTCTTGAATGGAGTTAATCAGCAGGGGTCATCTTTGCTTGGGTTGATCGCCTACATTGCCTATGCATGGCATGAGCAGCATGCAAGTGTAGCTACCCACTTGTATGCCCACACAGTATAGCTGTATGCATGCGTGGGAGATGAGTATCATCCAGCATTCCCCTAGGATCTCACATGTAGAAGGAGCCTCTCCAATTTTTCTTGCACCACCCACGTATAGGTTTAGTTTATCCACTATGTCCCTTCCCAGTGTAGCATTAGTGTACTGTATGTAGAAAGTTGAAATAATAATTGCAACATTACTTCAGTTACTATTAAAGTACATATCAGTATTCTAAAGATTAATACTTTATAAGAGTGGATACACAATGTCATTATTTTAAGTAATGTTTTGGATGCTTTTGTGCTCTGCCTCGTCGACTTGAAAAGCTAACTAAAATGGAAAAATGATTAATTTTAAAAATAATAAATAGAAATTCACTCTAGAAAGCTGCCATCAGATTCTCGTTTATGTATTGTTGTTGTTTTAAAGAATGGACATGCCTTTGTAGGAGGGGTAAAAAGCCAAAGTCATCCTGCAGCAAGGTCACCACAAAGTCGAATGCTACTGGATAGCAGTTGTTTGTTCTAAAATGGTAAGAGAAAGGTGGACTTACATGAAGTTGGTGGAGATTTTGCGTAAGTGATATGCAAATTTAAAAGGCAATAGTTTGAGATCGGTTCCGGGGTTCTGTCGTGACAAGGGAATTCACAAAACAAGTAGACAACTGATATTCTGTTACACATAGCAGTAAAGGTGTCATTTAAGCATTTTTAGTGTGGTAAATCAATTTTGAGTGAGGAACATACTACACTGTGCTAAGCTATGTCAATTTCGGATTTTGTTTGTCATGTTCAGACAATGCATACGCTAGCATTAGCTCCACCAGCGAAAAGCATGAATGAAATTGAGTGGCCTTACCATGCTTAATGAATTCCACTAAATTTACTAGCTTAATTCATAATACTCATGAGGTTTGGTGTAATGAGTGAAGTAACAAGTTTGTAAAAATGTAATAGCAAAAGGGCAGGGCATGTAGGATTTCAAATGACTTAACACAATACAAAATGAATATCCTACTCTCAGGATGCAAAATTCTACTCTATGTTGTACTTTTAATATCACTTCAGAATTATGCATCACCTTACAATGTAAAGTAGAATTTGGGTCATGAATGTAGGATTTTCATTTCGTATTTTTGTTAGCCGTTCGGAATCATGCCTGCCATTTTTTCTACTACTTTTTTACAAATTTGCTGTAGAAATTTTTGTTAAAATTTTTTACGTTCTTGTTTGTGTTATGTTTTTAGAAATAATTATTGTAATATTTCTTTTATTGCCATTGTGATATTCGTTGATTTTATAGAAACAATAATTTTTTTTATTATTAGCATCATTGTTGTGACTTTACAGCATTTATGAGAGACAGCACAGATTAAATAGATATGCTGAAGGAATATCAACTCTACTGCTGACAAGTAAAATTAATACAAGTCTTGACACAAGTCCTTGTCCAAGAATCTGTGATCTGAGTGAATTACTTCCTTCTCCAAGTTCTGACAACTGGGCATGTGTCACCACACCGAAATTTTGTAGCACATGTTTCTTTAATTGAAAAAAGGTAGCATGAAGCTAAGATGATAAAATTCAGCAGTCCTCTTTCACTGTCTTTACTTGAAGAGTGATGTGATGGGACATGGACCTGCACATAGACTGTTGTAGCAGATTGGTGTAAGATTAATATTTGTAGCATCAGCCAATGCCAAGATAAACACTGACAACTGGATTGACAGAACGTCTTGATGATAATAATGAAGAAAAATAAGGTGGCTGAACAAAATGGCCGCTTTGCCGATTTCTGACTTTCCTTTTATGCAAGGTCTAGAGCAATGAAAGTGGTACGAATGATTTCTCTGGTCATGATAAGGAGGTCCATGAAGTCTGGTAAACACAGGAGCTCATTTTCCCAGTACAGCAAGGCTGAAAATGTTGTGGCATCCATTGTTTGGGGGGTACATCCTACTTAGGAACGCTCCTGTACTATTATGCTTATAGTTTGGATTTGTGTATGGTTGAAAAACAGTAACGGGATTTTAAGTATTGCAAGGGTTTTGTGCATCTCAGGTTTGTGTTGACAAAGTGCTACAGACCGTATCACCAGTGTATTGCCACACTAGACTGAGACACAAAAATGAGACTATATCCTGTCTTAAATTGCGAATTACTTTGGTGAAAAAATTCACATTGATCAGAATGAAAACCTCATTCAATATTGTGTTACATATATATCCTTTGTTGATTGGTACATCATAAGGATAATTGCTTTTGCAAGTATGCAAATTAAAAACAATATTGAAATATATAACCATGTCGTTAGGTAATGAAAATAGATGAATGTCAACTGCAATAGTTGGTTGAAGGCAATTTTAAAGCTTCTGATATAGCTATCATGTTTGACTGTTCCAGACGTACAGTAGAGAGAATTGAAGATATGGGACTAAAACGATATACATTTCTAACAGATGATGACCTGAATGCACTCGTCTGGTGTATTGTGCAAGACCACCCCTACTGTTGACAAAAGTCAGTCTCTAGATGCCTGTGCAGTTTTGGAGTATGTGTACACAGACAAAAAGTGTGATTCCCTTCATAGAGTCCACTGCTAAGGCACTGAAAATCGAATGAGGAATGTTGTACGCAGAAGAGTCTACTTTGTCTGCTCTTCTAATAGTCTTTTGGCATTTAGAGATATACCACAAACTAGTAATGTGGAAGATTGTAATACATGGGACCATTGATGGGTTTTGCAGATTAATAGTATTTTTACAATTATCAAATAAATGTTATGCAACTACTGTTTTCAGACTTCAAAAAGGCAATAGACGAGTATGGGCTTCCTTCCCAAATTTGGACGGACAAAAGGTAGAGAAAACTTGTGTGCCCAAATATATGCTCAACCATCGTGGTAGAGGTCCAGACAAGGCAAACATCGCTGGACGCATAGTGCACAACCAGAGAATAGAGAAACTCTGGTGACACCTGTTTTCTGGTTATGTGTGCTCTTTCTATAATCTCTTACTTTTCGGAAGACTCTGGGCTACTCAATATCAACAATCCTCTGGATATGCATTCATTACACCTTGTCATGCTACCAGCTATTCAACATCAACTGGACGTCTTCCGTGAAGGTTGGGCACAATTTGTTGAGAAATGAGCACAATAAAATTCAATTGCAACTCTGGACGGTGGGGTTACACATTACATTAGCCACACATTATTATTATTAATAAAGATAGTAAGGTTTTTCATGAAGCATGCTAAGTGAGGTAAACAGTGCTTTCTACCCAATATAGGAATACATGAATGTACATGTAAATGTAATGTGAATAATGATAATATTATGTAGGGTTATTTGTCCAATTTTGTAGTAAATATAGTGAATCTATTTTTATTAAAATCAGTTTGAACTTTCGGCGTAACATATGAAGTATTTCTCTAGTATACATGGATGCATCAAAAAAGAATGATTGAAAAAACTCAGAACTCTTTTTTGACAAAACATCCTGTACTTTTATTTACATCGTCCACTTTAATGATGTCAAAATTGGCAGCTGATGTTGGTGGAAGTACTGTACATGTGCATTACTGAGTCTAGAAATCAATGAATTTCTTAAAATTAATAATATTCCAACATTAATTATTACGCCCAATAACTGCTGTTACTGCAGGTGCAATGGGAACATGATGGGATTGATGTCAATGAGCTAGTGCCTCTCGATGATCAAGAAACTATTATGATTGAAAAAATTCGTGTGTCTCTTTGTGCCAGACTCTGTTTGGCTCTAGGAGCAGCTAGTACGTGGAGCAAAAGACATCCTGTTCAGGAACTATGTTGTCACTGCTTCATTGATACATAATCATTATTCTTAAAAGTCACATTTTTAAAAATATTGATTCATCATAGCATAAATCAAGCCAGAATATAATTGAAAACCTTAGTATACCATGATACTATTGAAAAACCAAGTCATTCGAGCAATGGTGTAAATGATCGTATTAAAAGTGAACAGTAAATCTTGAGTGAGTCATGTGAGCAATGCAGTAAGTGATAGAAGTATTATATGTTAATAGTAAATGTTGCAAGATAACAAGTGATAATTTCCAGGTGACCAAAGCCACAATCCCCTTCAATAGCATGAAGCAAGGATTCTATGAAACTCTGTCAATTAAGGTAAAACATTGGAAGCCTCAAATTTAGTCACAAGTGCTGGCAGTTGGAAGCATTCCTGAGATAAACTCCACTTTAGGCTGCTCCTAAATCCTAAGGAAGGCCCCAGATATTAATGCCAGCACATCCAATACCTGACAGTCCACACTACCATCTAGAGGGCAATGTAATTTTAAAATAATACAAAACATGCACACATGTCCAAAAAGTTACAAAAGTATATTCATGTTTCCTTTGACCTTTAAAAAGTGTGATCATATAAATTACTAAAATGTTATAAGATTCTTCAGTTCATCTAAATATAACGAAGTAGCAATATTTTACCTTACCAGAATTCAGCTTCTTTCCCCGAAAGACAAACATTGACTTCAAAATTTCAGGTGTAGTTCTTACACAATTGAGTACTTCAGTATTACTAAGGCCAACTAAAAATTGAACCATCTCTGCCTTGACCTTTAAGGGACAAAGGTAATTCAGAATCAGCAATCTTTAAACATTTGTATTATCACAACAAAGAGTACTAATTGGCTTTGGGTAGCCAGTAGGGCAAAAAAATTCAAGGGCCTCGTCTGTTTCAAATGTAGACCTGACTTCCTCATCTGAGGTGGCTATACTAAGCTGTAATGAGTAAAAAAACTAGCATCATTGTATTATGAAACTCACATTACCAATAGTCTGTCTCAGAACTCCACATTGTATATCTTTCAGAGGAAGAAAAGAGACATTATGTCATGCACATGTACCATTGACAAAGTAGTTACATACTATACCATGAAAGAAAGTACAGCCCATTTCAGCTTGAATTGCTGAGATTCTACATTAGGTCTTCATTCTTCACAGAAGTACATGCATCAAAGAATTATTGAGCTGAAATCAGAGATGGTGTGAAGTGAAATACAATGAAAAGTAATATGACCACAAAAGTATAATAAATATTGTTATTCAGTCAAATTTGATATAGTCTGGACAGAATAATTAGAGATTACATTCATAGGTTAGGAAATGGGATCACAAGATTCATTACAATGTGTATAATTAGGGTATACTGTGCATGTCTGCCGCAATGTTGGCCTACCGTCAGCCAGTTTTTGTCATTTCTACTCAATGTGAGGGATTATAGGGATATTTTTACGTTGTATTATGTGGTTAGTATTGTATCTCATCACTTACTGTTGTATAATAAGCTACACAATAGCTTCACTATATAACTAAAATTCTACTCATGTTCGCCTTATCTCCCTCTAGTTTATTTAAATTACTTCAAACTGACACTGTTACAACCTAAATGGTTCGGGCCATTGCTTAAGCTATGTAATCAGATCCATACAAGCTTTTTCTTCTCCTTTGGAGAGAAAATCACTCACAGCCTCATACAATTTTGTCTCCTGCTTCAAAGAAGGGCTTGTAATAAAGATTTTACTTTTGTTTTAAGGTAACATTGATAAAATGATTCAATGATAACTGTTGCTATTATTTGTTTCTAGTTTTTAATTATGGGTATTTTTGTTTGTAATTGTGCATGACTTTACAGTGTCAACCATGTTAATTTTTAATAATATTTACAACTATTATAGTAATAATATGTGAAGTGTTTCCTTGTTTCCAATCCTGTGCACATAGTCTCTAATATCTATGCAGTCCCAATACAATATAAATATGTAGTTAATGTATTAAAGTCTCTAAAAGAATGCCTCCATAATCAAAACAGTATCATTGTCCCCTAAGATGTCTGGAATAAACAGGTTTGGCTGTAATTGTCATAAATAAATTTTGTAAATTTTGCATACATAACACCGTTTAAGGTACAACGGGCTGAAACCACAATTTAGATTTCGGGACACAAATTGTTTTTTTTATACTTTTTCTACAATGTAGAACTTTTTCAATTTTTTCTCAACAGTGAGTTGCAATAAACTTTACTAAACTTTTTAAAATGGATGAAAACTGAGTAAAGAATTCTTGAACATAGTGAGAGTACATTAACTTTTAGTAATATGATTGTTTTTATAATATTATTTTCTATTGACAAATGTTCCATCACTTGGCAAAAGTTTATTAAGTTTTGCAAAAGGGCTGCGATCTCTCATAGAGTTTTGTTGACTTTCAAAGATCAGTGTATCACAAAAGCATTTACTGAATACAAACTTGATTGAGTGTTTGTCTTCATTATGCCACGATTGCAAGCTTTAGAGCTTCTTAGAGCCTGAATTCATCAGATGAAACAGCTAAATAGCAATAGTCAGGAAATACATACTGGTGGCGATTTTTATTAATGGTTTGACTAATATGATGTTATAACTTAACCCCACCTTGCAATTAATTTTTCCCGGCTGTTTTATAATATACAGAGATATCCAGCAATGACACGAGATCAAAGATGGTGTATTATTATGTATAGGAGGCGAAGAGAATTTTTTTTGAAATATGTCTGCTGTTGTTATCATTATCAGTAAGCTATGATAAATTATTTTATAGTGAGACAATTTTATTATTAGTATTTCAGAAGTGGTTGCAATTAGCCTCACAGTTAATGTGCTAGTTTCATTTTGCTTCCTAGTCTGATAATTATTTTCTATGCTTGCATAGCCTGTTTAAGAGATTGCTTAATTCCAAAATAATTGTGAAAATTAATAATACAGTAATGCTAAAAGAAAAAAACAGCATCGTTCTGTTCCATTGGAAATGATCCATTCATAAAGTCACAATGATAATCAGCTCAACTTCTGCGTGAAATACTTTTCAATAACTGTGATCAAGTCTAACCTACAGAGAATGATGGACAATGGTTACTTTAAACTTGAATAATTCAAAAATTGATTTTTTTATTACAATTATCCATTCCAATGAAATTATTCTACCATTTTCACTTGCTCCATCGTTTACAGAGGCATCTAAAAAACCAGAAGATGAAAAATGTGGCCCAATACAAAAGAATTTATATTTTTATGAGCGACAATATGTCAACATGCTTGTACTCAGTGGCGGATCAGGGTGCAAGTTAATGGTAGGGCCAGGAAGTGGGTGTGTCCACTTTTCAACTAGTTATTTTATGGTTAAGCATCTTTTGGCCATTTTTATGATGGGTTTCAACAATTTCCTCATCTATGCAGTGCCAGAATGCTCTTCAAGCACTTGTAGGTACTCTGGTGTGGCTTGTGGTTGGTTTTATCAAAACTTGAGGCAGGGAATTGCTTACATTGCATCTAATGAATCTCATTACTGACTTCTGATGCCCGGGCCATGGCCCGTCTAGGCCCGGGCCCAGATCCGCCACTGCTTGTACTTATTGACTTGGAAAGGCTATCATCAATCTGTCAGATTTGATTCTTCCATTTATGCGCAACTTAATGTAACCATGGATACTGGAGCAGGAAAAGGGATTGGAAACTCCTTAATATTGCTGGGGACATCCATTTCAAGACCGGAAGTAGGCGTGGATATTTATCTATGGTTCTTCTCTTCTGGCATTTTCTTTTGCTCTACCAGACTTGTTTTGTTTGCTTCTTTCTGAATTGAATTTGTAAGTGTCAGACTCATTGTTACTTACCATAATATACAATAATAGCTGTTGGATATTGCATAATCTTTTCTATATTTTGAAAACCTCTGCCTCATGAATGTTTGTGTACATTTATTTCCTACTAGGTACTAATTAAAAACTAGTTATTATTATCATGTTTTGAGGAACATGTTAGAGTATGGTTTCATGGTTTTTGTCTAAGTGAAATATCAAGCATAATTTCCTTTAAAGCTATTTTTTAGTTTGCACAGTAGGGTACCTTTGTGTACCTCTAGTGTACTAAGTCTATTTTTGCTACTAAAACTACTGCATTATCCATATTTTTACTTATATTTCTAGTGTTTAATGGTTTTCTTCACTTGAACAGATCATAACCATGGGTAGGAAATGACTTCTGTTGATGACAAGGATATTCCAAATTTCTCAGCCAATTCCTTGACTGCTGAAGTTGATTTATCTTTCTTTGATTTATTCATTATTGAATGAAGACAAGAAGAAACTTTTGTGTGTATTAATATTCAGGAAGTTCTCAAAGATGCTCCAAAGAAGCAACAAGACTTGTACAGTTTGGTTTTGTTTAGATACAAGAGGGTTAAAAAAATAACAAAAAAAATTAAACTTTGGTGGCTTCACTGCATAACGCCTGTCCCCACTGCAATAATAAGGCGTTTGCAATCCCTTTCCTTGTTCTAGTATCCATGATGTACAACATTGTTTTCAAATTGCAATTTTTTGTACAATTAAATGAAATCATGCACCATCAACACATCCAGATAAAAGTGCGAAAAGAAAAGATAAAGAACAGAGCAGTTATACAAAATAGACAGTATGGACAAATATTGTACTAGTATTGTGTATTATTATCGTTACTTTAGCAATTATACAAATTTCTAGATATTGGGGAAATAATAAAACTACAAAAAACCCGAAATAGTGGCTTATTATTATTTATTTATCAACTATCCTAGAATGAACGACATAATTTATTATGGTTTATAAGTATGTGTGTGAAAAACATTTTTATGAGAGGAGTACTTTACCAGCTAGCATTATAGGAAACATGCATGTATCCATTAATGGCTATAAGTTAACCTTAAATAGAGCATTGAAAAAATCAGAACTATACAACATGCATAATAATTTTTGAATTGACCTAGAACAGCTTCATGGTGATTGTTTCATAGCAGTCATGATTGTATAAAATCAGTTTCATTAATCGCAAGTCATAATTCTATATTGTATTTGCTGCATTGATAAGGTTTTAGTTGTGATATCTAGACTCCTTGTTTATTTATTTTCATACACCATGTACAACTTTACACGAGTCGTGTTTTTTCTCCATTTCTAGTATGTTCATGAGAGGTACAGTAGTGATAATTCTGTAATATCACATAGCGCATTTTCTACTGCTTCATTTGTTTATTTCCATGTATCAATAGAATGCAACATGCATCATGGCAAACTTTTTAGTTTTGCCTTGTGAGCATTTTTACATGCATCACCCCACCTGTTTCAGTGTGTCTCGCTACTTGTAGATTTATGTGTATCAAATATAGTGTTATATATACGTGTACCTTAATAGGTCCGTAAAATTTTGGGTGAGAGTACTACTTCTACAAAGTTGACTAACTCTACAGCCTTTTGTTTTTAAGTCATTGTATTATTCTATGAGGTTGTAATGATAAATTTTTCATCACTTTAATTCTTAATAACAATATTAATTGTTACTACAAAAGATTAATTCATTATTAATGTAAACAAGTTCTCAATGGGTGTACATTACACATTAGAGCAACGGAGTGGACCAGCAAGGCACATAAGAGTACATTACATTTTTAACAATAAATAACTATAACTAAAGCAGCTAACCAGCATGCTAAGAGCGAAAGACATGCTTACATGTATGTAACATTATGACTATGGTATAACTAGCCTAAGACATGCCTATATGTATGTACATGTACATTATGACTATGGTATAACTTCATTGTCCTAACAGTACTTAAAATCACTTAAATCGACTTAAAATGACATCATCAATTTGTCACATTTGGTTCTTACAAATCTCCAACTTAATGTCAGAACATTCTTTTTAAATAAGATTTTCTTACAGTTTAATGGCATCATGCACTATCATCAGACATCCACATAAAAAGGCAAAAAAGATAAAAAAAGACAGCAGAGCAGTCATACAAAAAACAAATGATGTGCAAGTATAGTATATCATTATCAATAATTCACTTGATGCAACTATTTACTTTTGTAAGCAAATTTCTAGATATTGAGTAAATACAACTACATAAAAAAACAGAAATAGTAGTTAATTTCTTTTCTATTATTTATCCAAACAATACAGACAGAACCGATAAAGATAATATGTGCAAAAAAAAATTGTACAGGACAAGTACTTTACAAGCTAGCCATAATAGAAAGCAGGCATGCATCTAATAAGTGGCTGCAACTTAAAATTAAAAAGAGCATTGAAAGAATCAAAACTAAACAACATGCAAAACAATAAACATTTATATAGTGCCTTGCATGACTCACCAAATTTGTATATCTTTAGTGGTATTCTTCTACTGAAAATTAGGATTACTTGTTTCAGTTTCATTGAATTAATTTGGCGAACTGCATGAATGCGGGACAAATACATGAATAAGAGGTACATCAATAATGATTACTTAATCATTATGCAATTTAAAGTTCCTGTCATAAATGTACAGAGATTCATTCAAAATGTATTATGCATGCCTTTGTCATATTTATCACTTTTCATGTAGAAGACAATATCACGAAGTCTAAAATTTACAAATACTTCCAGTAATAGATTTTAATAATCAATGAACAATGAATATAATTTTGCAACT
>NW_003546259.1:386660-397466 GCF_000090795.2 Amphimedon queenslandica | reverse complement strand
ACAGAAGCCTCAAAACTAGTTTAACTTCCACACCCACTAGGACAAACTATTCTTTAGTATGAGCTACCACTGTATACGGCAAACAACACCACCTAAACAATATGACAACAAGAAGGATGGCATGATAATAGAGCACATTATCAATGATCGTACAACCCAATTTTTGGACACTTGCTTTAAGAAAACTATACATTACCATCTCATGAATCTGCAAAGTATTATAGCAATAGTTATTTTTTATTTGCATGACAAAACTTATAGCTCTAGCAAGAGTGCATAGAAAGTTATAAGCTCTGGTGTCCGACTATACCAATAATCGGCCAAAATTCTCAATCTTCGGACTGTCATTTCTGAACGGCTAGTTTAGGTCACCATGATAACTTTGTAGGCCTGCTTTTAAACTATCACCATCTGGATCTTTTTGATAACTGTCTTATTGACAGAGATAATGACCACTTAAATTGTGTCACCTGATCCGTCAATATCCGGATAAATTTTACAAAAATATACAAAACTGATGATCTTACGGAGTTTTACTAATATAATTCATAATTTTTTGTATATTTTTGTAAAATTTGTCCGTATATTGAGATCAGGTGACACATTTTAAGTGGCCACTATCTCTGTCAAAAAGACAGCTATCAAAAAGATCCAGATGGTGATAGTTAGTTTAAATGCAGGCCTACAAAGTTATCCTAGTGACCTTCTAAAACCATACTTTGCTGCCGTTCAGAAATGATAGTCCACAGATTGAGAATTTTGGCCGATTATTGGTTATTGTCGGACACCACGCTTTGAGAGCTTATAAGTTTCTATGCACTCTTGCTAGAGCTACAAGTTTTGTCACACAAAGAAAGAATAACAATTGCTATAATACTTCGCAGTTTCATGAGATGGCAATATATAGTTTTCCTAAAACAAGTGTCCAAATATTAGTGGTGTACGACCATTGATAATGTACTCTAGATGTAAACTGTGAGTGTCATTGTACTCACACATTAACAAACTTTTCAGGAAACTGCTAAGTCCCTCTAGTAAACATACATGAAAATAGTGAAAAGGCCTCCAATTCTCTTAATGGAAAAGTGAACTTAAGAAAGAAAGTTTGTTTTGCTATAATAAAAGGAGAGTCTCACTTTATAAAGCACAGAGACTGAGATGATGGTGAGATTTTTCCCTTAGTTAAACTGGTCTATATGCTCCATTGCTGAAAGCTACAGCTTTATAGTAGTACACACATAACTTGTTCTGCAACAGTTTCTGTAGCCAGAAAAAGGTTAAAATGATATGCTTCTACTCCCATAAACCAAATCTTCAAACTATAGCAAAAAGAAAATTTAATGTAAGTGTCACACCTAGTTATGTATATCTATAAAATGCAAAACAGTTAATCTATGCATTTACATTATAGTCTTCAGACAAAAGCACTGTTACATTGTCCCAAATTAAATGAAATTTACAACTTGCAACTTTTCATCAAGTATGCAAGTGCAATAGCATGTGCATGTACCCATGAATATAAGGAAGACATTTTCTTAGCAGAAGGGGCCAATTGGTAAAACATTCTTTTAAAAGTAAGACTCTTCCTAAAAGATGTGCTACAGTCAAACGACGCTAAAATAAAAAACGCTACAAAATATAGATGCACATGACAAATGCAAGCAACACAAGCAAGGTTTTTTTTTTTAGGCTGGCGTACATTACTATCAAAGATAAATCAAATACTTCATTGCATACAGCACCAATTACTATGCTTCACAACACTACCTAAATGAAAAAATGAAGCACTATCTATTCAAGATATTTTTTAACTTTAAAAGTGAGACAATTCGCATTTATTGCACATTACATCCAAACATGGACTGCATATCATACAATAAATCCCAACCTGGACCACGAGGAGGTAGTCCCACATTCCAGGTCAAAAAACTCACAACTCTGTAATTTTACCTAAGCAGCACATTACAGCAGTTACTCTTTCTCTCATTTGCCAGATACAGTTCAAAACACTTAGCATACTAGTTTATGTGTGGTTTAGCATTTAGTTTATTTTACTATACTCCCTGTACAATGCAACAGCCACCACCAAAAAGCATGGCACGGCATGTTGTTTCACTATTAGTGACTCTCAATATGACACAGAAGTTGCCACATAACACACGGTACTACTTACATAGTTTCACTTCCACATTGTGACACTCTGTATAATGCAAAAACAACAGCCACCCAAAGCGTTGTACGACATGTAGCTACATTCAGAGTTTCTGAACCACTCTGTCAAATGTAGCAACAACTACCACCCAAAGCTTGTCACAGCAATTGACCATTAAAATTTATAGACTTTTATCACTCTTAGAACTTTAATAAGCTGCCACCCAATGCATGGTACAACACCAAAAAGTTAATGTCAGCCTGTAGTCAACTGTCATAATGTCATTACATGTCGTATGGTACATGACCAGTTTGTATATTAGTAATGTGCATTTTAATGAAATCATTTCTCAGAAACTGCCATTAGCATAATGTGCTGCAAAGGTTTAGGCAAATGTCACAAGTGTAGACAGTTTGTCTACAACAGAGAGGGAGAGGGAGTATTTACATACTCAAGTGGCAAAATATGATAAGCATACAATAATTAACTACAAACAAACAAGATGCAGTTGTACTTTAACTATAACTAAACCATGCACAAATAATAAAACTAAAATATTTTAAGTAATAATTGTACTATATCAACGAAAATAAATTTATTATACTAAAATTCATTATACCATTAAAGACAATGATGTTACAAAATTTGTTTCAAGCCAAAGAAAATCAAACTAAACAATTCCACTCTAAAATCAGGGGCAGATCTAGGGGTTGGCCTGGGTGGGCCAGGCCCACCCAAAAATTTTGTGCAGTAATTAAAAATCAACTTTTTCATGTGGATGACGATGTAAACTGTGAGGCATGACTATGCAAACACTTTGTAATTCACAAAGGAGCTCATTTTAACAGTTTCAATGTTCAAAATTTTGAATTTAAATGCAGGTCTTGTTGACCACACCCACTAATTACCACACCCAAATGATCAAGGCCCACCCAAAAATTGAATCCTAGATACACCCCTGTCTAAAATAGCAAGTCGAAAATGTCATTACACTGCTTCTAATCAAGTACAGGTATCACTAAATCATAGTGATTACAATTAATGAGGTACAGATACAACATGACTTTCATGGGTCTCATGCAAGTTTTTTTAGAGAACCGAGGCACGTAAGTATTCCAATCACGGTAATTATAATATTCTGAAAATACCATAATCTTAACTTGAAACATTGTGGCAGCTGCAAATACCTCATATTCAGTCGACCATGAGGTTCCTAAATAGAGTTTATGTGACTCCTCACTGCTTTTAATGCATCAATATTGTAATAAATTCCCACACAAATGAGTCTACCAAAGGAAAGAACATTGGCAGGGTCAAGCATAAAGTAAATTTAGGACATATGGACTGCAAAATGATTGTCTTCAGTACCAGTATTGGCTTTTCAAATTGTCCCATAGAAACATGCCCCATCACCGACAATCTAATCCCGAATATGAGGAGCTATTTTTCTGCAAGGAACCTGTTTGACAGCATCAACATGTTGAACAACTGCAATACCAGAAAGCTTTGATATAATTGCAACTGCTTTCTGTACCCAAACTCTGTTGGTAGAAGGAGGTGGTAACACTTCATGCAAAACCTTCGAAGCACCCTTCATCTTTTCTTCATCAATTAAACAGTCTGATTCAAGACAGTGAAATGATTTTCTTACTACTATTTGACTCACAAAGTCATTGTGAGGAACAGTTGCACAATCAACACCAGTAGTTGTGTGGTCTTTCATTTTGAATGGAAAAGGGGTCAGAAAGCACCTTGGTACAGGAAGCTCCAACTTCTTATTTTGAAACAAACTTGGAGTGCATAGAGGAGAACCTACTTCTTCAGCCACTGCTATATGGAAACTCTGCTCTTTTAATTTCGATGAACTCTGTGTCATTGATGGTCAATGGCACTTAAAGATACCTGTACCTCTGCGTGATGTGGATAGATGTCGGAGTACGTTGGGATAAAACGGGTCATTATGCAACAAAATTGGAATACGTACAGGAGAGCCGGCTGTTTCAGCCACTGCTATATGCGAACTTTGCTTATTGAACTTTGATGGGCCTGGGGTCATCGACAGTGAAGGGCACTTACTTAAAGATACATGTACCTCCGGCATGTTGTTGACAGAAGTTGGAGTACATGTGGAGTGTGAGCCTACTTTATGAACAGTTGGTACAGTGTGTGAAATGTGCAGCACAGGAGTACTTTGCCGTAGAATTTGTGGTAGAACAGGAGTATTATATGGCAAACAGCATTTTGATACAGATATCTCTAGCTTTTTACCAAGGATAAAAGATGGAGTGGATACAGTTGGAGAGCCTAATTATTCAGGAGTTGATGCATTGCATAGCACAATGACACTTCCAAAAGCAGGGGTACTTTGGTCTTTAATTTTTGATGGAACTAATTGAGAAGGGACTTTCGTTGAATACAGACCCATTTCCTTAAGTGGTGGTATCCACAAGGCACCAGAAGTGAGTGAACTATCCATAGCCCTTTTCCTATTTTTTACATTATCAGGGCAATCCCATTTGTGAGATGGATAATTGTAACATGCACAAGATTCAACAACCATTTCATCACTTAGGGAACATTCGAAGTCATAATAATCGTCATATTCAGATACACTGTCATCACTTTTGGATGCATTGATGTCACAGGAGATATCAAGTCCAGTAGCAGTATGACAGGTTCTCTTCAGTGGACAACTCTTGTGGGACGTCCTTTTGTGGTATGTTGAGCCACATTTACATTTGTCAGTCGAGGCATCTGCAATTACTTCTTCATTAGATGCATCCCTTCCATAATTATGATTTATTGCACTCTCTTTTACAAACAATTGCCTGCATTGATGTTCAAAGACTTTACGCTTACTCTTATAAAGCTTCCTCCTTGCTTTAGCAACATTGGTATTCTTGCTTCCTATATCATATAATCTACCTGCATTCAGCTAAGATTCTGAACAACAGGAAGGCACATCCGCTCAAGGATGTCAAGAATTCAGTGGTACTGAGGACAACGCTTTGTAGAAAGATAGCTCATGCAACCTTGAATGAGACCTATGTTAGTAGAAACGTGGTAGTAAAGACGTGCAAGGTTCCAATTTTTGGACGTATACCTAACAAGCACATTGTGCGAAGGTTCAGCAGGGTCTGTTGTGACTTTACCTTTTTCAGGATGAATCAATACATCAGCCAGACCTGCCGTTTTTGACACTGTAACTTGTAACCTGAGGTATGAAAAGGACACTTCAAAATGTGGTCACGGTTTTCCATGGCATTTTAAATTATATTTATCTGTACGAGAACCACAGCTACACACTAGTAATGGGTGACAATCACATTGGCCACAATCCCATTGGTGTTCATCCTTAAAGTGGTGCAATGCCAAGTTCATTAATTTCTCTCAGAAAGCATTATGGTCTGTGCCAGCATTTATAAGCCACATCTGAAATGAGGCTTTGGCTTTTCTAATGAACTTCTCAGTAAGGCAACCACAATGCTTGGCATGCTTTTTCCCCTTGCAGTTGGATTCTACTTTAACACCATCATCAGTTGTCATTTGTTTTCATTTACATAATTTGTCTAACTTTATAGCATGATTTTGGCAAAATTATTGCCACATCGCATTACCCGACAAAGTGGGAAATGTTTCAAGACAACAATCTCAGATGTGCTGTCTCCATCTTCAATGTGGCATTCCACATTCAATTAATCCTTGACCATGAGCTTGAATACCTCGTTAGCACTGAAACCTTCTGCTGCTTTTAAAGTACCTTCATATACTTTCTCTTGATGCAAATTGTCACTTCCCTTTTGACAGATGTGATAATAGTACAAAAGAGCACCAGTCAAATAATTTGACAGTGTATGTGCTGTTTTGGCTGAAACTGCCTCTAGTGAGCCACACCGCATCGCCACAGGTAACAGCCCTCTTCCAGCTCCTTATTTCTTCTCATCCAAATCTTGCATTTCCTTTCTGGCTTCCAAGCAAATGCCATCTAAAATGTCCTTCACATGTTCATACATCTCTTTAAGTGTCCCAAAAAAATCACTGTTGCTGACTGTATGCATTCCAAGGATGTGGTGAAACATTTTCTTATATATGGCATAAGATGCTCTGGAACAAATTGGAACAACTTGTAAAATTCTAGAAACAGCAGCATCACCATTCTCCCTCTGAGATGAGGTTTCAAATTTGACATTGCAGCTAACACAGTTAGTACAGCCAAAAGAGAGTGATGCTGCTCCCCCAGGCCTGCCAGTTCAATCGAGTTTACTTTCAATTTACCTTGACAATTGGTCTCCTGGCTAATTGAATATTGTTCCACAAATTTGATTAACTGTGTAGTTTCTGTGACAACTATGCAATTACTGGTAGCATTTATGTGCAAATTACTCCTGCAAGGAGTATCCAGTCTAAATGTGCAATCAGGTTCACCTGGAGTGGGTTTTATATTTTTAGTGGCACCTAGAACATTGTCCTCTTCCTCAGAAAGTACTAGTTCTTCAGTATGAATCAATAACAAAGAGAATGGAGTCACGGAGCACAACACTTGACACTATAAAACATTTTGGTCATATAACTAGCTATAGTTTTTCATTTAGATAAAACTTCCTTGAAACACGAGGTTAAAAATGGCCATTTGTTGTGACAATAATAATTACTTATTCAGTGTTAATGTAATAAGAATTTATCTTCGTTAAGAATCCCAGAGGCCCGTCATTGAAACATTTATGCCAGTAACTCTGCAGTAACGTGGAACTTTTCCCTGACATGCAAAGCTACTAATGATATTTAATTTTTTGATATGATATACAGTAGAATGCAAAAAAAGATAAGTAGCAACAGTAGAGGACACAGGTAGTGCGTAAGTAGTAATATTCCCTCGTTACTCTTCACTGCACTATGCCCATGAAGTACTGTTGGTACTGCCCAGGCACGTGTTCCGTGTAACAAGCGCTCACGCACTCTAGAGGCTCTCAAAGGACTTGAGGATGCTTGTCTTGGCTGTATTTACTCACCAAGTTCATCTCTACACCTGCTCTCTGCTTATAGAAGGCAGTTTAGGAAGCTCTTTGCTCAATTCACTGTCGAGCTACTGTCCTGCTGCTGACCATGTGCACTACTGCCACTTGTGGGTTGGCGCATGCACAAAGCAGCGAACTACCTACACAATAGTAGAGTAGCTACTTATTTTTTGTTGCCCTGTACTGTATATATAAAACAGGGTTAAGAAAAAATCAGATTTTTTCAAAAAGATCAAAAAATTGGATTTTAAAAATTTAAATCGGATTTTTATATTTATGGCTGATTTATCACAGAATAGGAAAGAGAAGACACATTATCCTGGTCTATCATAACAATATCCTGTGTACAGTCACTGGAATGCTTAATCATACAATCAACAAAACCTTGAATAACCTTGTGGAATTTTTTTACAATTTGCCTTTCATCCATTGCCACTACCTGTGTCTATGCATTCATAATCATTCCAAACTGGATGGATTTTCTGCACCTAAAGTACACATTTTATTCTGAGATAAGTTTTTGGAGTTATGCTATACTATTATACAATGTACAACCAGGTATGGTGCTATTTACATGATTGCACAACCAGGTATGGTGCAATAATCAATAGAACATAAATTTTTTCAGCTAATAATTAGAAGTTGTTTAACACTGAAAACATTGTACAAAAGTTTAATAATGATATATACATCATTTTATAGTCATTTATTTATGTTATGATTTAAAGCATGATTTAAATGTTATGATTTAAATCATACAAAATGATTGTAATTAAACAACCCTGATACAAAAGCCTATTAGGAGATCTCTCACATGCAGGATCATTGCCATATAACACTGCATTAGGAGTAAATTTAAAACTGTGCACAGAATATGTATGCAGACAGAAATGAGAAAAGGAAAAATGTAAAGACAAATAGATTTTTGCCGAAAATGTTATAACTATTTACAAAAAATAAAGTAGCTTTACAAGGAAATTAAGGAGACTCAATACATTCAACCCTATGTTTCAGTTTTATGTTAATGAGAATCTTTAACATTTGTAACACTTAAGGAGTAGTGGTTATGTGATCAAATATGGGACAGAATTGCAAATATATTATTTTAATAGCCATCAAGTCTGTGGTATCTACAAAAAGCTGTTTCTGATTAAGAAGATATGACCAGTTTAACAAGTGAATTTTTTGAAATGTACTCGCTGATTAAATTTACGAAAAACTACAGTATTTCTTTATAACTTCCTTCCCTCACTAAATGACAAAATGGCAACCACATAAGGTATAGTTTCATAATTTTGATGCATTGCTCAAAAGTTAGAAGACAATATGTATTACGAACATAACTTTAACTGAGGTTTTTAATTGACATGGATGAATAATCTATTGTTCCCATGTTACATGTATGCCTAAGAAAGTATGCCAGACTACAGCTACTGCATACCAGAATATAATAAATTTAAAATGTGCAATAAGAAATTAAATGGATAGTGCCTGAGGTTAGCTAAAGTGACAGATATTTTTAGCAAAATCATTGAAATTACTGATATAAAGATCCAGACTGGGGGTCAATTACAAAAGCTCTTTTACAATTACGCATTCAATTACACTCCTTTTGCAGGAATAGGCTCAATTACAAACACAGTTACACCATGATAGTATAATTTCAAGTACATTTTCAATTACAATTACAATTTGATGTACATGTATTGTAACAAGATACTTTGCAGTGCTTACACTGTGCCTTAAAATTTACATCAGGTAGTGATTTGCAGTTATTAAATAAACCCATACACACTAGAGTACATTAAAGACATTTCTTTGTGTATCTGTACATTCTGTAGTTAGTTAAGTCAAATATAACTGAAACTTTAATTACGTAAGCTGAAGCTCAATTACAATTACACAATTGTAATTGTAATTGACCCTTCAATTTTAATTACAATTGTAATTGACCCCAGGTCTGAAAAGATCACATTACAGTAGCTCTTTAAAACAGATATATGTAATGAGGGACAGTGTAACTGCTGACGCTCCTATAATCTGTGATTTTGCAGCATGGAGCATGGTGATTATCACAAAGTAGCCATTTTTACATCCTAAAACTCATTCCAAAATTAATCTACAAATATAAATAGTCAGCCATTACAAGGACATAACCCCACCCGCTCCTTGTACACATTACACTTCTGTTTTACACTGGATGATCCACAATTACACCGGAGAAATCACCTTTGAAGTTTTTTGGCACACTTGAAGAAAAATTTTATCAACAATACCCAAAATCTAAATTTGTGTACTGTGGATATGTAAACACAAACATGGGGGTATCACAAGTCAGACACTCCTTTAAAAATTATCTATTAGGTAGGAGATTACCCAAATAGGCACAATAGAAGTAACTAGGTTTGAGTCAAAATGCATGCAAATTCTGCTTAATTAATATGTATTTTAAATTGGTGCTCACTAAAAATTATTGAAGAGGAACTTACATGCACAACAGGTAATGGTACATCGACTCTAGAAACTGTAACACAGTAATGACAATCTCTTAATTTCTTTCCTCTTCTCTAACGAAGGAAAGAAATAATAAAATATACTATATCCTGAGTTTGACACCAGCCGCTTGGAATTTGAAAAATGTAGGTATACGTCACTCATGACGCTTTATAATGATATTCATAGAAGCATGGCCGACATTTTACAGCTGCGTAGTTGGCCTGTATTCATAGGCGTAGGCAGGGTGAGGCATGCAGGGGCAATGCCTCACCTGATTCTGTGAGCTTAAATGTTACTTACAAATCAAGCCACATGCAAGTTGAGGCAGTCAGAGGCACTCCTTTGATTCTTTTTTCTACAGCAGTATAAGCAGAGGAAGTCAACCATCTTGAAATGATAATGTCATTGATTGTTGTTATTATGATCTCATAATGATAGTGTTAATTAGTTTTTATAGTCACTAATCAGTTAACCACGTTGAGGCACGTTAAGATGGCAAGCAAAAGACAAGCTTCAGTGCTTTCATTTTTCTCCTCAAACCCAAAACGGCCTACTATGGCAACTGAATCAGGATCATTATCTGAATCTGATAATACTCAAAGAGGTAGGTAGATTGTCAATTAATCATGTAAGATATATTAAACACATCATTGAAGTCCATTCACCACAGAGCTGGTGGCACATGGCCTTAAATAAACAAAATAATGAATTAATTAACTGATTTTTTATGCATGGTTTTATAGGTACTAGTGATTATTGTGACAGTTCCACTACTTTTAACTCTTCTCTAAATTTTTCTTCTACTAACACTGTCTCCCTTTCTCAAGGTTCTGTTGCTTCATTGTAATCATCGACTAGTGCTGTATTGCCATGCGATATTGAACAGTGTAAGACTGATAAACCAGTTCGTCCTATATTATCGTCCTATCCTTCAAAAATGTGTGGCTCTTCTAAACGGTCTTTTCCTCCCAACTGGTACAATCATTTTGAATGGTTGGAGTATTTTGTAAAGAAGGAACTTGTATACTGCTTTCCATGTCGCTTTTTTGGAGTAAGCTGTGATCCCTGTTTAACTGTGACAGGATTTTGTAATTGGAAGAACGGGAAAGGAGAGAAACGTGGCACATTGGATCACCATTCTCA
>NW_003546259.1:379680-385286 GCF_000090795.2 Amphimedon queenslandica | reverse complement strand
AGAAGTAAAACTGGTCAAATTAAGTGACACTAGATGGTCATGTCGACACACCTCAATAAAAGCAGTAAAAACTACATTTACTGCTATACGTGCATCATTACAAGAGCTGTGTACTCATACAGGTAGCAGGGCAATTGAAGCAAGAGGTCTTTACCATCAAATTATCTCCTTTTTCTCTCTTCTCTAACTCTCTATTTTTGACAAGCTCTTCTCTATCACTGGAAAACTCAGTGATTTACTACAGTCAGAACAGCTTAACTATGCTGCAGCTGCTATTTGTATAGAAGCGACTAAAATTACTTTAGTTAATCTGAGAACAGAAAGTGAGTGGCAATTAATATGGGATACTGCTGTTCAATTGGCTGAAAGTAACGACGTCACTGTCAGCACAATTTCAACTTCGCGACAAAGAAGAGTACCATTTTTACTCTCTGATTCAGTCATAGAAGAGACCACTGGTGGTAGAGCAGATATTAATCAGTATCGTACATCAGTTTATTATGCTACTATTGATAGTCTTCTTGGAGAACTCAACAGCAGGTTTAGTGAAACAAACAATTACTTACTTCAGTCTCTTCATTGTCTCGTTCCTTCATCTCCTTCCTTTCTTCATGTTCCTTCTTTACTACCTTTTCTCAACGACTATGACATTAATGTAGAATCTATCACAGCTGAAGCGGCAGTTGCTATCAACTTTTTAAAAGAAGCTTCTCCTCTTTCTTCAATACACCATGACTACACTCACTTGTACGAAGCTAAGGAATGTTTTCCTGATACTCTAAAGGCACTTCAGATAGCCATGACAATTGGAATCACAACAGCATCTGCTGAAAGGTCGTTCTCTTCATTAAGAAGGTTGAAGTCTTACCTCAGATCAACAATGTCTCAGGAACGTCTTTATCACTTGTCCCTTCAACATGTAGAGCGAGATCTTTCTTCTAAGCTGTGGGATTGCATAGATGAATTAGTCATACAATTTGCAGACACTCATAAGAATTCTAGACTTCTTCAATAATCACTCTATACTATACACTACTTCTACAACTACTACACTACTGTATCATTTAATCAAACTTTAATTGCATTCAACTATTAAAGATGATAATTTACCTATATGATTGATAATATTTCGTAAATATGAGATTATTATTATCTTGTACTGTGAGTGAAAATATACGTAAATGTCGGCGAGGAAAAAGAAGATGCGGTCAAAATCGCAGCACGCGAAGCGTGCCATTTTGTTTTCCTTTCCTTCACCTCTCTTCTTGGGCTGGCTATGCCTATGCCTGTATTGCACTCTTAAAAAGGGTTTGTTTGTTCTGATAAGCAGTACAATAGCTGCTGGAGTCAACTAGACTTTATAAAGGCCATCTTTATCAAAAGATCTTGCTCTACAAGGTTTTTAAAAGAATTATCAGTTTGGGTGTTCAACCACATGTTCTTATGTACACTATGACGTAGATAAATTGTCATTAAACATCATTTTGGTATGCCATTAGGTTATAGGGAGGACCCGGTTCCCAGGGTTCCCAAAGGCTGAGAGACCCAAGACCTAAGATCCTGTGATGGCATTGGGCGACTAAGAACCTGTGAAAGTTTCATCCTTATCTTTGATTTCTATAAAAAGTTATTCCAGTTTTTTTTGGGTCAAACTCAGTTGGGATATGGTATAGCAAAGATAAGTTTCACAACAACTGCAACACTCTTGGCTAAAAAGAAACCATAACAGATCGCACACAGACGTTTGTAAAACAAACAGGGTGCTAATAAGATATCATTAAAAAAAATCCATGATTATAAAGGAAAAAAACAGTGTTCAAGTGCACTATTTCCTTCCTACATAATGGTGTGACTTGGCAGATTATACAATTTGACCTATCTATGTAGGCAGAAATTAATGCCGAGCACTATTTTGTCCCTAAAATACTATAAGGAAGAATTAGTGCCTGGCTGCCTGCTGCACTATTTCGTCCCTACAATACTAAGGAAAGAATTAGTGCCTTCTACACTATTTTGTCCTACAATACTACAGGGTAGAATTAGTGCCTTAGGCAATTTTTTTTGTCACAATTAAAGTATATTATATGAGGGGCAAAATAGTGCAGCAGGCACTAATTTTTCCTAATAGTACTTTAGGGAAGAATTAGTGCTTGCTGCACTTTTTTTGTGTCTATGATAAAAAAGGTAAGAATTAGTGCCTGCTCCACTACTTAACCCCTATTTTACTTGGACGAATTAATTTGTAGAACAAAATACATGTTATTAACATAATTACACATTGGCCAAGGCCATACCTACAAAGATAAGTATTATTTGATAGAGGAAGATGTGTGTGTTTAACATAATTTTAATGGAATGATGATGCTTTTGAAATTACTGAGTTTATTTATCATTCAATTTGTGAAGAACCTAAATAACTTTGTAGTACCTCCTGTTTTTATGGTTTACATGTGTGCTACCATAATTAAGGTATCACTATCATTATAAAATAATTAATTGGTTTTAAATTTTACTTTCTGTAAATTTAAAGTCACTTCAAAATAAGTCATGCATTGTATATTATTTGTACTGAAAGAAAAGGCACTCATGTCTTGAAAGTAAGAGGTAAGAAAAGCGCTAAACAGATAATGAAATGGTGTAAAGTGACATTACTATAGTCAAAGGAAGGGATAGTTTTGTAGGCAGTATTAGAAGAAAAGGAAAATGGAGATAGAGGAAGACTTTGCTACGTGAGAATGATTCTACAACTATAGGAGATCATGATACTTTACCATCTTTATCTATTCAAGATACCGTCCTTAATAAATGCTAGGAAGAATTTGACAACTGTAGTGACAATTGCAAAGACCATAAATTGCCAGATTGTGTGAAGTGTTCATCATTGAGACATAAAAAATGTTAACAAAAGTGGCCACAGTGTAAAACCTCTCAACAATGAAGCTAATGATAGCTGCTTTGAAGGTCAGGCCACTTCAATTAAATTCCATGTTTCTGCTTTCCCGCCCGTATACTCCCACACACTAGTTTAATATTGTGCTGGTGCGGTATTTTGCGCATGCTCAGTTATTTTCGAGTACTCGTGACTGATGGTGGAATTGGTTGGCAGGTTGGTGTTAACGAATTATACAGGCTGTAAAGTGATTTATTTCTTGTGATTTGCACTTATTTTAAGGGAGCGTGAGTTAGTGTAACTATAAGTGCATGAAATTAGCTTAAAGAAAAAGGTGCACTATAAAACTATCCACGCAACATCATAGAATCGCTTCCGCCCGTCACCGTATAAAAGGAGGTGCCCTGGGCACAATATGGCGGCCACATTTGAAAATAACAAAATGGCTCCCGCACTGGCACTGTTCTTATCATGGCTAAATCACTAGCAAAATGCATTATAAAAACATTAAAATTAGTCAAGGCGAGAGAGTTAACCTACAAGCACAGGTAGAAAGCATGGCAAAAAGAGAAATGGTATAATTGACTTGAAGTAATAATTTTTTACATTATTATCAAATATTTATATTGTATATTCTGAAAATCTGTCAACAGCCTAACAAACATGATTAATAATGCTATCAGGCAGGTTATAAGTGATAGTGGCAAAGGAATAGCCCTCATTACTACATAAAAAAACAAGCCCAGGAACTGCCACCACTGGCACCAGAAAGCCTTGCCGACTACCAATTATCAGCCACCCTCATCAAGTAGAAGTGGTTACAGCAAATGACCCCCACTTGGTCCTCAATCAGATCCTAGTGCTGGTAGCAGTTGCAACATTCAACGATCCACTGAAAGTAGTAAATACAAAAATTATATTATTCTAAATGATAAAGCATATACAATAACAGAGTTGAATGGATACGGGGATGGTGAGAAGCTTCCTGTAGTTGTGTACATCTTCCCAACTGTACCAAGTAATACCAATCAAAATATGGCAGTACTGTGATGGTAATATACCAGCACAAGTATATGCTAGTACGAGCCTAAAAAATATTAATGCCAATTAATGTATGATTACATTCACATTATACTTACTTCTGTCTCTACTACATAATAAACTTGAGTTACGATTACAGGACTCAACTGAAATTCAGCACAAATCACATGACTTATACTATAATAATAATAGTAATAATATAAATAAATATAATTTTGATAATTATTATAATAAAATTATAATAATAATAATAAATAATACCTGACTGTAATTGATCACCCTTCGGTCAACCATACGACACTATCACCAACATGTGCGTCCCAATAGCCGATCCTCTATCTATGCACAAAATGGCTGCTCTTCGTGCCCCATCACCCATACCTTATTTTATATTAACACTAATTTCAAACACATTATAACTACCTGAAGTATTGAGTATAACTAGTATCATCATGTGATAGAGCCTCTACATGACCCTCTTTCCGAACTAAATCAGCAAGTAAGTGAGATAGCATTTCCAGCGCCTTCTTTTAGTGCCCTTAACTTGATCTAGCCTAACTAGAACTGGTCCTTGTCTTCTTTGAGAGTAAAATATAACTCAATTTGGTACCAAAACCCCTCTCTGCCTGCGTTTTTCCTTGAAGAAGCAACATCATTTAGAGCAGACATTTTTACATGTGAAAAAAACGGAAGCCACCATGCCCAGGGCACCACCTTTTGTACCGCACCTTCTCGTTTAAGCATTAAATATTTTGGCTAAATTCTGTGAGCTAACTTGTGAATTTTAATGAGCTTTTTTTTAAAAAATAATTATAAACAAATTGGGTTAAATTTATTGTTACGAACTTATGATTTATGACACCTTCAGGCTAGCTTACGTATTACACTAGCTCTGGAAGACAACTTTGTCAAAGGGGTGTGACTAAATTAGTACATGATAAACAATAAGCTTCAAATAAATTACACTTTGGGAGTGTGCCACCCTCCTCTGCTGTGCTGTCTTCCTTATAAGATTTTAATTTGGTTGTTTTCTAGTGTAAAGCATGTGTCAATAGGTCAAATTGCTGACATTTTTGATTAAAAGTTGACTTATATTATATAGGCGGTAGCCTATAAGTAGGATTGAGGTTGGTTTTTCAAGATGGCGGCCGTTTTCATGATTTTCAAACACTTATATCTCTTTTATTTTACGTTGTACAGCCTTATAAATGGCTTAGATGAGCTCTCCTTCACTGAGCAATTCACCTAGTACCTTTAAAGTGAACTGTAGTGTAGCAGGAGTGTTTCTGGAGAATAGGCCCAAATTCAAATTTTTTTGCAAAATTTTTCAGACTTTTTCTTTCTTTCTTTCATCTTCTTCTATCACCCATATAATCTTCTAAGTTAGAGAAGTGCTCGAGTTGGCTTTCACATCACTCTTCTGGGCTTGGGTCAAGGACCTCAAAGGTAGTTTCAGAAAGAGGCGAGGACAGAGAACAAAATGGAAGACAAAATCCAGCTGCAGTCACCACTTGGGTTTGTGGTTTGACGCCATTTTAATTTATGAGCACGTGATTATCATGAATATAATTAACCTAACCACACAATCATAACAAAGTGTAATTTTATTAATTTAAGAAAAAAGAATAGAAACAAGTAAATAAAAAACATTTAAAATGGAAAAGTAGTAGGATTG
>NW_003546259.1:370014-379670 GCF_000090795.2 Amphimedon queenslandica | reverse complement strand
TTTTAAATGTTTTTTATTTACTTGTGTACATTGGCCTGGCATCATAAACCAGCATTTTGTTTCCCAATCAAAGGATACTTATATTCAGTTTACATCAAGCCATGCCTCAGTTTACATTACATGATGCCATTGTCTACAGTACTACCTATTATTAGCACACATGTGCATGTATTGTACAAACCATATTGGTGGTAGCAATAGCTTTTTAGGCCGGCAGTCAGGGAGGTGAGAGCTTGTTGTTACTAAAACCTCAGTTCTGGTCATCAAGGCTGGACTGCATGCCTAGCCTGCTATTCACCACAGCTGCGTGCTATATACATGTAGTTATATTATGTAGTGCATATATTATTGCAACTTAATTACTGGTGTTTTGAGTTGTGGATGGGGACTGGCTCTGTCCTTCAAGCTTTTACCTATGTAGC
Organism: Amphimedon queenslandica; assembly: GCF_000090795.2. NCBI lineage: Eukaryota > Metazoa > Porifera > Demospongiae > Haplosclerida > Niphatidae > Amphimedon > Amphimedon queenslandica. The sequence goes on along the minus strand of NW_003546259.1, from coordinate 379,248 downwards.
CCTCTCTCTCTTTCGTGCAGATATTAAGTTTTCCAGTGCTTTCTCTCCTGGTATTTTGTCGGTGCATTTCACTTGTAGTCCCACTAACTTATTGTAAATTGTTTGTCTCTGCACTGTATAAATTGTCTCCTGATATTTGAAAAATTGGTAAGTAAATGGTTTGTATTTACATTTTTTAATATTCCTACTGCATGTACTGTCCTAGTTTATAACTATAGTCTCTAATATGGATTGTCTTTTCTCAGGTACTTGCACCTCTCTCTACTCCTTCCTCTTTCTGTCCTCTCCAATCCCCTTGATTCCTTATTGTTAGTTACGACTAGGAGAGAACTAGACATTACTTGTGGTGAGTATCTTCATTCCTTTTGTATATTCTGTTTCTCATTTTTCTTCAGAATTATACAAACTGTGACTGGCATATTAATATACTTTCTGTTAGCAGTGTATGCAACTCAAAAATAACATTGCAGTGAGCTATGACATTTTCCCTCTTTATAATATTTCATGGTTTGTGAGTATTATTTATTTGCTTATTTCTAGTTTTCATAGCATCTGTATGAAATTTCCTGATAGTCAATTCTGTTTCTGGTATCTTGGTAAGTTTAAATTAAATAAAAAGACCCTGTTAGTCAATGCTGTTTTTTTTCATTATAGTCTTTGCTCTTGCTATCTTATTTATTTCAGATTTAAAGTATTGTCTCTGGTTAGTTGTGATATTCTTTTTTAGTTGTTAATGTTTTCTTAGTTTTACCACTGCTATGACACAAGTCTCTATGCACCTTCATTTTGTTACAACTAGTGTCATCAGTACTGACAGTAATGTGGTCCTTTTGCCATGGACTATTATTCAGTTTAATGAATCCTATTCCGTTCTTGATTTTTTCTTGGTTGCAGTTAAACCTTGGCTAGACAATGAGGACTGTACTTTACATTCAGCAAGATTCGGCCATGAGATGCATTCACTTGTTCATGTTGATACTAATTTACCTCTTATTGCCATTGTACCATCTCATGGAAAATAACTTCAATTTAAAGTCAACATACCAAATATTCGTGCCACTCAGGATGTTACTATTCAGGAAGACTTGACATTTATTTCTCCCATTCTAGAAAGGAACAGAAAAGATGCATTATATATTTGAATAGTACATTTTTTTATTGGATCGTCTGTTGGGCTACTTCAGGAAGAGATGCATTTAGGTAAGAAATTAGTGGCAAACTTACGAGACATATTCTGGTACCTTGATGGCCATTACCATATATTTGAAATAATAAATAAACGTATTTCTACTTCATTCAATTGTTTTATTGGATACAATGTATCAAAGCATCGGAAGAGGTTGACCTGAAATTTATCGTCTGACCAGCTACATATGTTTGCAATTGATCTTTTAGCAATACTTCTTGAGTGTTATTAGGAATTGCTGGAGTGACATCAAGCAGCAATTCAGTGATTTTGTAGAGAGTCTTGCTTCATATCCTGACTATTTAATTCATAAAAATAAAAAGATCAAAGCTAACCATAGGTCTCCAACTCCTGTGAGAGATCTACCAGAACATATGCATATGAAATTGATTGAACCAACGGAAGAAGTTGCTACTTCACTTCAGCCTATTGATGAGTTACTTAAGAGCCTTGCAGTTTATCAGTATTTATAGATTACTCATCTTATGCCTCTGAACTCATTAAGAAAGAATTGATTTTTAAACTTTATGATTTCATCTGGCTTGTCTTCACTGTCCATGCTTCTTATCTATAACCCTGGTGGAGGCATCTGTAATTTTCAGTTTCTGTGGCGACTTCCTCAAGAATCAGGTATTGATTGAAATGTTTATTTTGAGCGTAGTAAATCTGTAGTCGAAAGAATTAAACCAGGACTGCCTGTTTTTCACTCAAGAGCCATGAGAAGAGCTATGTACGACAAGTTTGGTCGGATTTCTCCCAATGTAAAGACTCATATATTGCGATACTTTTATAAAGAATTGACTGTTGAGTTTTTAACTATATTTTACATTAGAGGAATAGCTACACTTTAAATTAATGCATTGCTTAGATATATTGCTTTTATGCCTGATGTAAAGTGTATTATGCGATTATAAATGATATCAATGTGTATATATTTACTATTATTTTTTGACAATTTTCTAAATTTGTTGGTTATTAATCAAGTGCATATTGTAAGTTGTTTAATATTAATGATATTAAATGTAAGTTGTTCCCAAAGTTAAACTGCCAAATTCAATTTCATACAGTAGTAAGTACATGTGAACAATATGTATTTTATTTCCTTTACAATTTTGACAGGTGATAACTCTGCCTCTTCCACTACTGAGGAAGCAGAACTAGACAAGAGAATCCAAGAGCTAGTTGACATGGAGGATCCTGATATTCTAACAGATCTTCGTTGCCATAATGGAAGTAAAGAGAGTCAATTTAATGTTTTTAGGGATTACTGTGAACAGTTTCTTAATGAAAATGTGTCAGTTGCAGTTGATGATCGTCGTATTGGACAGATTACCCACCTTGCTAGAGCTATCTCTCTTTGGGATTTTCGTGATCAAGTAAAATCTTTTTGTCCAGAGAACACCCCCAAACCATCATTGGAGTGGTTGCGCTTACAGTTTTGACCCAAGACTGCAGGAGCTAGAAGCTCACCTTATTATACGGGCAAATTTAAAGTAAATCATGGTACAGCAACGTCAGTGGAATCCTGAGCAACACTATGCTGCAGCATGCTACAGATATATGAAAGAATACTCTATAACTCTGCGGGATGTTTGTGCATTTGTTAGTCTTGACGACAAATATAAGGTTAAAGTTGGAGAACCTAATTACCCAGTAGCAGCTGCTGAGCAAGGAAAAAGAGTAATTGTTAGAAGTGATGAAGTGCTAAGTGTTGGCGACCATGATTTTACCAAGTTTTCGTTGGTGCCATCTGTTGTTTTCATTTTGAATATTCCTGAGCAGATATCAGATTCGTGGTATTCAGGTATGACATGGCTTTTGCATTGTTTTTGAGTTTTATAATTTCCTATAATTGTTTTGTGCACGGGAGGGATCAGAGTGTAAATTAAGGTCTTATTAGTGGACAAAACAATACAATCACGGCATGTATTTTAGTCAGTAAGTCATTAAAATATTTATGACCTGTAAGTTGGGCTGATTTCAATTTTTTGACATTTCAAAAAATACATATTTTATCAACAATGGCTAGGAAAGAATACTTAAATGTATATTCTTTGATATGCATGCATTACATAGAACATAGTATTAATTCAAATTATTTTAGTAGTACATAACATTGTTTCTTTTAGTTTTTGTCTAGGCTACCAATGGCGTTTTGTTTCATCATTCATTTTTATCTTTGTATTGTAGGCTCCGTATATGTTGGTGTAAAAGACTTAATATTTGAACCATCTTCACCATTCAGGCACCATACCGAGTTGTTTTCTGTATTGAAGCAAGTATCATTAGATAAACCAGTTTTGTTCGTGTATTCTGATGGGGGTCCAGATCATCGTGTAACTTACTTATATGTACAGCTGTCTCTCATTGCTCTTTTTTTAAATCTAGATCTAGAATACCTTTGCGTAGGGCGCACTGCACCTTATCACTCGTGGTGCAACTCCGTTGAGAGAATTATGTCCATAATCAATTTGGGACTACAATGTGTAGAATTGGCAAGGTTTAAAATGTCAGATGAATTTGAAAAGGAAGTGTCTAAATGTAGTAGTCTCACTGATTTAAGACGGCGTTTATTTCAGAGGAAGGAAGATGTCAAACAATCTTTGTCACCTCTCAAAAGTACTCTACATTCAATATTTACACGTTTAATACTTCATGACGAAGCTTTTCAAGTTTATGAGTCAGCATCTGAGAAAGAAATAAGTGAATTCTGGATTTGCCTTATTGCATTGGATTCTACAATAGAGAAAGGATCCATATTTCGGAAGGAGACCATTAACCAGCATCCAAGTATATGTGATTTCCTGAGGCACTGCTGTCAAGGTAGCCATTATATCTTTGATATACTCAAATGTGGAAACTTGGAATGTACTATTTGTAAGCCACCACGTTTGCCACAAGCAACTTTTAATAATTTAAAGCATATTCCTCACCCTACTCCAATGGATGACGACCATTATTATCCATTCTCTGTGGCATTTAATATGGTCACTACTGAAGAACATTGTCCTACTTTTAAAAGTCCAAAGCAAATAAAGAAGAAACGTAAGCTTCATTTTTATGCGACTAGACAGCATGTTAAGAATTCTAATTTAATGGTACAGTGTAGTGAATGCAATATGTGGAGACTAGTATTTTCTCGCTATAAGATGTCTTCTGCTGATCGTATGAATTTACAGTTAATCCTCAATTAGAGTGATTATTCCTGTGGTGCTGCATTGAGTGACCTAGAGTTACCTGAAACATATAAGGATGTCAAAATACGAGACCATGATTGCAATGACCCAATAGAACGGTTGTATTACTCAGCAAAGAACACTCCTATTTGTGTTTATTGTGCCACAGAACAACCGTTTACAAAGGAAAATGAGTATCCAATGTGTGATAATTGTAGTCATAAGCCAGCTATAATTGTAAAGGCAGGACGTAAATTTTTTTGTGAAATATTTTGTAAGCCAAAGTATACTCTTGGTAAAGGTCATCAAATTATTATTGTACTCTTTTGTCCTATTCTAGTTTTTTCATCTTTTTTTTCCTTATTACTATTGCTTATAATGGCAAATTATTGATCTTTTTGTTTAAACTCTTTGTAATGATCAAACAATGAGAAAAAAATTAATTTAAACAATAATCAAAAATCAATATTAATTAACCTGCCCGCCCGCCCGCTTGGGACCTGCCTATGAAAGCAAGAACAAGGAATTTAATTGAAGTTGCCTAATTATATTCATTGAATTTAGTGATTTTAAAATGAAATTTTCGTTTAGAATCAACCCAAATTTTGATCACAATCATTTAGTTATTCAAGGCTCAGTAGCTAAACATTTCAAGCTCTCAAGTATTCATGAATGGCAGATGAATGCAACTACAAGTGCCGTCAAAGGGAAAGGCAGCTTTATAGTTCAACCAACTGGCACAGGAAAATCAATGTGCTATGTTATTCCACCATTACTTACTGGAAAGTTGGCCATTGTTATTTCACCGACAATAAGTCTCATGTGTGATCAAGTACATAAGATGGAAAAGCGTTCCTTGGTTCTGGTCAAAAGTACAACATATTAAATAACCTGCAGTAATACACTCTTGTTTAGAATCTTTCTATGACAAGCAACAGCAACCATGACAAACCTTTCTATCAATGGCCAGAAACAAAGAAATAAGTCCCATTGCAGTAGATGAAGCTTATCTCATAAATTGTTGGAAATCATTCAGGTATGCTATGCAGTCACTTCATTAGCTATTACCCTATAGCTGGTTTATTTCATGTGGAATTAATTTTGTGGAGGCCCATATCATAATTATTCCACCAAATAAAGATTAGCAAAATTTCAATTAGAGGCCATGATAATTATAACAAGATTTACTCCACACACACACACTTACATGGACACACGAGTAAATACCATACACTATATGGGCAAAAAAATGCCACTGTAAGATCTTGGAAGTGCTTTTTGCAAAAAAGCTGCCAAAAACTTTGTTCAAAAATCATCCATACAATAATTATATTATAGCCACAAAAAGTGAAAGTTTTTAATTTTAACTTATTGTTGTATTAGAACTGAATAGTCTCATTTTCCTGGTATACCATTAATGGCATTAACAGCAACTGCCGCTTCAAAAGTTAAGGAACAGATTATGTCCATGATGATAAAATCAATACTCAAAACTTCAAAGGTAAAGAAGAGAAATGTTTCACTCCATGCTTAAGAGTTAAAGAAATTGCCAAAGAAAGGTTAGTCCCAGCCAATACTCAAGCAGGCTGAAGCAGCTACATTTTATATTATGCCATGTCATTTCCACATGTACTACAGACTACTACACATCTATTGCTGACTATCTTGCTGAAGTAGTTGGTAACAATTGCTCCATTGTGTATACTAACTTTGTTAGAGATGTTGCTCCATTGGCAATTGCTTTAAAAGAAAAAGGAATAAATAGTAGTAGCTACAATGGCAAAAATTTATCTAGCTACGACAAATTTAAGATAATTTAATATTGGTGTTTTGATGACTCTGACATACAAGCAAGTGTATCAAGCATTAATTCTGTGTATGATAACATATTTATGTACATTTATAGCTAATGGTGCGCACTTCTGCACTTAGAATGGGTATAGATATTCCTAATATTGACTTGGTTGTTAAACTTGGTTGCTCACCTACCTGGGAGGAATTACTCTAACAGTTGGAAGGGCTGGAAGAGATGGCAAAAAGGCAAAGGGTATTGAACACTATGAAATTCATGTGATGGAACATAATTTTGGTAGAGGTATCCTTTTTAGTGAAGATGACCACCAGCATACTTTATTTTGCGGTAAAGATAAGTCATATGTGATTCAATATGAGAAAACAAGGCTATCTGCGGGAATTATCATTTTCAGCTATGGGCTCATAATCACGAAATATCTTTACCTGGGCGAAATTCATTTTATCACATAAACATGTTATATAAACAAAATCCTTGCATTTGATACCAAAATCAGGGGTAGCGAAGCCTTCTTTGCTGAGTTATAAGCCCTTCGACATTTTTACCATGATTGTGCACGGAGAATGTTACACGGAGCGACCACTGAATAAAAATGGAGGGCTTTAATGCATCATTAGGTAACCATGGAGTCTCTATAGCAACTATTTAAAGTATAACAAAGACGAAGACTACTTTTAAAACTACGGCTACAGAAAGGGACATTGCTCGCTTGTTAAATGAAGAAATAGGTCCTCGAGACAGTGACTACATTGCTTCAGTTCTTGGGGACTACTTTTGTGATGAAACTAGTGGTAAGCTTATTCATAACACTATTTACATACTAACTGTGAATAGCGGTTAGCAATCACAACAATGACATTCCATCACCTGTATAAATGCACAATATTATTATATTAAACTTAGTCATACAGTGTATTTGTTAATTGATAGAGACAGATTATGAAGCAGTAGAAGATATGGAAGAAGAGGTAGAGGAAGGGAAAGAAGAGAAAGAGACAAAAGATTGCGATGAAGATATTAATATATCACTGTTTGATCCTGAGGTGGCTGTGGAGCTACAAGTATCAGATCTTGATTTAGAATCAGCGATGCCTGATGCTCCAGCTACTTCAACTACTCACTCTTGTGATGACATGAGGAAGGAAGACCTACAGGAGGAAGAAGAATTATCAAAGTTCTTTGAACATGGATGTGGTTGCTCAGATAATTGCTATGCACTGTTCAGTCACTCTTACATAAAAACATATAGATGTGACATACAAGCCATGGCAAAGCCTGTTCAAGAAATTGCTATTATGAGTCAAATGGCAGCAACATCTACCATGGGGGGATTGTCGACTGGCAACCACAGGAGACAGAAAGAGAGAAAGAGGCAATTTTTTACGTTCATGCATCAAGGTCATAAGGTTTGTAACTATGAGTGACACAACACAAAATTAATTGTTTTTCAACTAGATATGTAGAGAAACATTTCTGAAGCTACATGCATGTGGCAAAAGCAGGTTTGAGGAAATTAGGAAAAACTACAGAATGAATGGATTAATACCAAGGTATGAGACTTACAAATTAAATGTTATGTACTTAACTTTATTAGAGTTCACGGAAATGCTGGAAAGACACCAAACCATGCGTTGACTTATGATGATATTCTCCGGGTTGTTGCTTTCATCAGAAATTACGCTGATGTCCATGGAATCAGTCTTCCTGGAAGAATACCTGGAATGAAAAGTTATGAGAATAAGAAGTTCTTACCATGCAGTACATCTAAAGGGCAGGTATACTTAGAGTATGCGGAATTATGTGAAGGGCTTCATGTCAAAGCATGTGCTAAAACAACATTCAACATGTTGTGGCTGCCTTATATTGAAAAAATGAAGCCTATGTCTGACTTGTGTGCCACTTGTAAAGAGATAAGTGGACTGATTATTAGAAGTGCTAACATGCCATCAGATGAAAGGATAATTGAGGTAAGTCAGTATTGTAATAACACAAGTATTATTTAGAATTTTCAGGCAATGCAAAAAGCACTAGATCACAGAAGTCTTGTTGAAAAGGAAAGGGAGTACTATAAGGATGTATTAAAAGAGGCACAATTATTGTTAAAAGGGCTGTATACTGATGCAGTGAACAATTAAAATCCCCCACTAACAAGGCCACTTGCTATGTTAAATATTGTAGCACATTATAGCTTCAAGTATGCTCAACAGGTAACATTTTATGATAATTATTAAAGTGTTACTTTTACTTACTTTTTTAAAGGTTCACTATCCTTCAAGTCCACTACAAGCAGGTCCAATTTATTTTTTTACTCCCAGGAAATGTGGAATATTTGGTGTGTGCTGTGAAGCTATCCCTCAGCAGGTTAATTTCTTGATCGATGAATCATTGGACACTGGTAAAGGGGCAAATCCTGTCATAAGCATGGTACATATTTATTTGAAGAATCATGGCCTCAACTCAGTCAATATCCATTTCAATGCTGACAACTGCACAGGGCAAAATAAAAATAATACAGTTATTCAAGTAAGTATAACACATGCACAATAATGAACATTTTAAATGTAATTCTTTATTTTAGTACCTCTTATGGAGAGTCATGACAGGACTCAATGTGTCTATTTCAATATCCTTTCTGCCAGTTGGACACAAAATTTTCTCAAGAATGGTGCTTCGGACTATTAAAGCAAAAATTCCGTAAAGCAGTGGTGCACTCATTGGATGACTTCATTCAAGTTGTAGAACAGTCATCTGCTGTGAACAAAGTCCACCCAATAGGAAGTAGCAATGGTGAACTCATTGTAGAAACACTTGACTGGTCTAGTTACTTTGCTACATTATTCAAGAAAATAAAAGGCATCAAAGGCTTTTAACACTTTGTTGTAAATGTGACCTCACCTGGTGTAGTTGCAGCCAGACAAGCTGTAGATGGCCCAGTAACACAATTCAATTTGCTGAAGGAGGACGCTCAAATAATGAAAGATAAACTACCTCATATATTACCACCAAAGGGTATGTCAACTGAAAGGAAATGGTACCTTTACAAAAAGATAAGATCATTT